>NC_135821.1:29172410-29271265 GCF_964213995.1 Mustelus asterias | reverse complement strand
CCCTCCTCCCCCCCTCCCTCCCTCCTCCCCCCCCTCCCTCCCTCCTCCCCCCCTCCCTCCCTCCCTCCTCCCCCCCTCCCTCCCTCCCTCCCTCCTCCCCCCTCCCTCCCTCCCTCCTCCCCTCCCTCCCTCCCTCCTCCCCTCCCTCCCTCCTCCCCCCCTCCCTCCTCCCCCCCTCCCTCCCTCCTCCCCCTCCCTCCCTCCTCCCCCCCTCCCTCCCTCCCTCCTCCCCCCCTCCCTCCCTCCCTCCCCCCCTCCCTCCCTCCCTCCTCCCCCCCTCCCTCCCTCCCTCCTCCCCCCCTCCCTCCCTCCTCCCCCCTCCCTCCCTCCTCCCCCCCTCCCTCCCTCCTCCCCCCCTCCCTCCCTCCCTCCTCCCCCCCTCCCTCCCTCCCTCCTCCCCCCTCCCTCCCTCCCTCCCTCCTCCCCCACTCCCTCCCTCCCTCCTCCCCCACTCCCTCCCTCCCTCCTCCCCCCCTCCCTCCCTCCCTCCTCCTCCCTCCCTCCTCCCTCCCTCCTCCCTCCCTCCTCCCTCCCTCCCTCCTCCCTCCCTCCTCCCTCCCTCCTCCCCCCCTCCCTCCCTCCTCCCCCCCTCCCTCCCTCCTCCCCCCCTCCCTCCCTCCTCCCCCCCTCCCTCCCTCCTCCCCCCCTCCCTCCCTCCTCCCCCCCTCCCTCCCTCCTCCCCCCTCCCTCCCTCCTCCCCCCCTCCCTCCTCCCCCCTCCCTCCCTCCTCCCCCCCTCCCTCCCTCCTCCCCCCTCCCTCCCTCCTCCCCCCCTCCCTCCCTCCTCCCCCCTCCCTCCTTCCCCCCTCCCTCCCTCCTCCCCCCTCCCTCCCTCCTCCCCCCTCCCTCCTTCCCCCCTCCCTCCCTCCTCCCCCCTCCCTCCCTCCTCCCCCCTCCCTCCCTCCTCCCCCCTCCCTCCCTCCTCCCCCCCTCCCTCCCTCCTCCCCCCTCCCTCCCTCCTCCCCCCTCCCTCCCTCCTCCCCCCCTCCCTCCCTCCTCCCCCCCTCCCTCCCTCCTCCCCCCCTCCCTCCCTCCTCCCCCCTCCCTCCCTCCTCCCCCCCTCCCTCCCTCCTCCCCCCTCCCTCCCTCCTCCCCCCCTCCCTCCCTCCTCCCCCCCCTCCCTCCCTCTCCCCCCCTCCCTCCCTCCTCCCTCCTCCCTCCCCCATCCTCCACTCCCAGGAAATTAGTAAAATCAGGAGTGACGCGCCCCAGTGTGGAAATAACCAGGTCGTGCTTCCCAGGGGAAAAATGGGAATTGGTTCTGGTGGTTGGGGCGGGAGCAGGGAGATTTTTATGAATGATGTGGAGTGGCCCCCGGCAAGAAGCTCCTTACTGAGTGGGTTTTGACTCCAGTGATTGACACGTTTGTGCAAAACCCCTTCATCGACCAGGCGGTGAATTCCACTTTTTTTCTGAATGTTTGTCTGAGAGTTTGTGCCGACAATGTGGAGTCATAGAAATCATAGAAACCCTACAGTGCAGAAAGAGGCCATTCGGCCCATCGAGTCTGCACCGACCACAATCCCACCCAGGCCCTACCCCCATATCCCTACATATTTTACCCGTTAATCCCTCTAACCTACACATCTCAGGACACTAAGGGGCAATTTTTAACCTGGCCAATCAACCTAACCCGCACATCTTTGGACTTTGGGAGGAAACCGGAGCACCCGGAGGAAACCCACGCAGACACGAGGAGAATGTGCAAACCCCACACAGACAGTGACCCAAGCCGGGAATCGAACCCAGGTCCTGGCGCTGTGAAGCAGCAGTGCTAACCACTGTGCTACTGTGCCGCCCCTTTCAGATTTGCCCAGCTCTGCAGAACAGCATTGATTTACAATCGTTTCTCAGTAAGTCCCTTGGTTTGAGTGTTTACACATGCTGGGATCGCCCCCCCGACCTGCCTCCCCCCTCCCACCGGCCTGCCCTCCCCCCCGGCCTGCCTCCTCCCTCCCCCCGGCCTGCCTCCCCCCTCCCCCCAGCCTGCCTCCCCACTCCCCCCCGGCCTGCCTCCCCCCTCCCCCCCGGCCTGCCTCCCCCCTCCCCCCCGGCCTGCCTCCCCCCCGGCCTGCCTCCCCCCTCCCCCCAGCCTGCCTCCCCCCTCCCCCTGGCCTGCCTTCCCCCCCCCACTCCCCCCCACCTGCCTTCCCCCTGCAGCCTACCTCCCCTCGGCCCGCCTCCCCCCCCCCCCCCCCCGGCCCGCCTCCCTCCGGCCTGCCTCCCCCGTCCCCCCGGCCTGCCTCCCCCGTCCCCCCGGCCTGCCTCCCCCCTCCCCCCGGCCTGCCTCCCCCCCCCTCCCACCGGCCTGCCTCCCCCCTCCCCCCCTCCCACCGGCCTGCCTCCCCGCCGGCCTGCCTCCCCCCTTCCCCCCGCAGCCTGCCTTCCCCCTACCCCCCGCAGCCTGCCTCCCTCCCCCCTCCCCCCGGCCTGCCTCCCCCCGCCCTGCCTCCCCACTCTTGGTTTGGGTGTTTGCACACACTGGGATCCAAGTGCTGTTCTGGGCAAAGGTGGTACAGAGCCCTTTGCCCTGAGAGGATGCTGCCACCTGTTGGTTGCTGCTGATGTTGCAGAGGTGCCTCGGAGAGATGATCAGAGAGCAGAGAAGGAACCAATTTGCATCGTGCTCGCCCTTTGGGACTAATTGGACAACTTGTTCAAAGATGAGCTCAAGGGCTCCCAGTCCCACTTTCTGGAGCCCTGCAAATTCTTTCCCCTTCCAAGTATTTATCTATTTTCTTTTTGAAAGTTGCTGTCTACATGTCTCCGTTTATCTCCTGCTGAAACCCCCATGCGTGACTGTGTTGGTTCTGAACATTATTCCAATGCGCTCCTGGCTGGACCCTCAATAAAGTTCTGATCGTTCAAAATTCACCAGTTCACTCTGCCTCCCCCCCGCACCCCCAACCAGCCTGCACACCTCCCCGCCCCCGCCACCCCGCGCCCCACCAGCCTTTATGTCTTGAATTTAAAATCCTTGTTCCTGTTTTCAAATTTCTCCATGGCACAATGATTAGCCGTCCGGCCGCACAGCGCCAGGGACCCGGGTCTGTGTGGAGTTTGCACGTTCTCCCTGGTCTGCGTGGGTTTCCTCCGGGGGCTCCGGTTTCCTCCCACATTCCAAAGATGTACAGGTTAGGTGGATTGGCCGTGGTAAATATGTAGGCTTACGGGGGATAGGTCGGGGAGAGAGCCTGGGGAAGATTCTCTGTCAGAGGGTCGGTGCAGTCGCGAAGGGCCGAATGGCCTCTTTTGCACTGTAGGGATCAACCTTTTATTCCAGCAGAGAAAGGAACAGGCTTTTGCAGGAAAGGAGTTGGAGTTTGGCTGTTTTGGTTGAAGTTAGGAGAGTTTTGCAGAGTTCTGAAAGCTCTGTATCTCTCTAAAAACTCCAAGACTGTGTACACTTATTGTAGCAAGTAAAGGTAAAGTCACCAAAGTCCAAGATAACCAAAGGATGCTCTCACTTTTGTGAGGGAGGGCTGATTGTGGTGATTTAACCTGAGGGTAACCATACCTCAGACGAGGGAGCATTCTTGAGAAGACGGGCCTTCACATGGCAAGTATATTTGTGATTGCTAACTATATTCAACGTGAAAAGTCTCACAGCACCAGGTTGAAGTCCAACAGGTTTATTTGGAATCACGAGCCTTCGGAGCACCGCTCCTTTACCAGGCGATGAAAAGCTCGTGATTCTTACTGTGCCCACCCCAGTCCAACGCCAGCATCTCCACATCATATTCAGACTGGGTTTTAAGTCTGTAGGAAGAATGTTGCTTATTTGGAACTGGAATAGTGATAAGTTAGCAATCAGAGTTGTTTGTTTTCATATTTAAAGATTGTTCAACTGTTAAGAGTTAGGCTGCTTCATTTTGCTTTGAGTTATACTTAAACTGTGTTACGAATAAAGTTTATTTTGATAAAAGACCCCGAATTTGTGAGTGGAGTTGCTCCTGGAGCAAAGCATCCTTTCCTCACATTTATGCCCGAACAGAAAAATAGTCGAGTCTAATGTAACTTGGAGCTGTGGTTCAGGACTGTAACAGTGCCCAGAAGTGAAAGCTGCATCAGCTGAGGGTAGTGTTTTAGAAAGACCAGCTGGCCCCTGCTGATCTGGGCCTGGACTGACCCCCCTCTGAAGCAACCTTCCAGACTAAACTCACCCAATGTGGTTTTCAAATTGTGTGTTGCAGGACAGCTGGCCAAAGAGCTGAAACAAGAGGAGTGCCTGCAGTACGCGGGCTTCTGTAACCTGGCTGTGGCAAGGTAAGCACATGTCCGCAACAGGCCCTCCCATCCTCACCAGTGCTGCATCTATTGGGGGAGGGGAATGGGGGTGGGAGGGGGGACTAGGCTTGTGCCTGTTCCTGTGTGGCGCTCTGTGAGGGAGAGCTGTCTCCGCAGTGTGGCTCAGTGAGGTTTCTTTCTGCGTTGCTCCCACATTGCCATCTTGCTGATTGCGAGACCAGGGAGAGTCTGCTTGAAGCCGGCGTCCCCATGCCCTAATTGTCTTCGTGTCTCTGCCCCCTGCCCTCAGGTGTGAGCAGACGTTGTTCAATGCCCCCGGAGAGGCCCTGGCTCTGACCGACGCAGGCCGGCTCTTCCTGCAGGCCGAGAAGGAGACCCAGAAACTCCAGTGCCCAGGCTTTGAGGAACATTTGCAGGCCGCAACCAACTGCTATAGCTTCGCTATAAAGGTAAGGAAGAGAAGGTTGCATTTGTGTAGCGCCTCTGATCACCCTTTTTGCTTTTGAAGTGCCGTCGCTGTTATGTTTGAGCCTCTCCGGCAGCCAATCTGTGCACAGCAAGATCCCACCAACAGCACAGAGATACCTAACCAGGTGGTTGGTGTCAGAAATGTTGGCTGAGGGATAAATATTGGCGGGAAAGAGCTCCTCTGCCCTTTTTCAACACAATACCAGCTGCGAGAGGGGGCAGACTTTGGGATAATTCTAGTGTTGCTCCTCTGACAGTGCAGCATTCCCTCAACACGTCATTGTCAGTCCGGCTTGTGGGCTGAGCTTCCTGGAGTGGGCCTCAAACCCTTGACCTGTGTGCTGTCCACTGGACCATTGACTCCCAGATGGTCAGGAGTGGGGGGAAGAGTGTGATCCAGGGCATGGGAAGATCCCAGTATCCACATTAACTGTTGTTGCCTCATCCGTGACATTCACCACTTTGAGAAATTGGCACGGGTAATCTCTCCCTTTGTTTTCTCACGGGTTGACCCGCGGGGGTAGAGGGGTCCCTGAGCATCAGTGAATCCCGATCCCCTCGTTACTACGCGGTGAGTGTCGACTTGATGATCAGCTGTGGGGGGCATCACAGACTAATGATCAGGATGAGGAACCTTGGCAGAATCAGTCCACCTCAACCTTAGATACCGGCCGGTATCTGTAGAGTGCAGGATGGCCTCTCCTGGCCCCAGGCAGCAGTCAGTTTGATTCTGTGCTATCAGAAGAGGTCGGGCTGTTAGTGAGCCTGGCTCCCGCTGCAGGTCACATTCCCATTCATGGGGACAGACCAGGTCCGCACTGTTTAATTCCTCTCCCGGCTCCGACAGTGCTTTCCGCCATCACTGCTCCCACTCACACCATTCCCAGTTGTGAACCTCACGAGCTGGAGCAATCAGAGCCTCAAACTGGAAGCGAGGAGGTGAAATCCCCTCGGACACCACGCTGGAGTAGCACAGTGATTAGCACAGCTCCAAGTTCCAGCTTCGATTCTCAACTTGAGTCACCGTCGGTGTGGAGTTTGCACATTCTCCCCGTGTCTGCGTGGGTTTCCTCCGGGTGCTCCGGTTTCCTCCCACAGTCTGAAAGACGTGCTGGTTAGGGTGCATTGGCCGTGCTAAATTCTCCCTCAGTGTACCCGAACAGGTGCCGGAGTGTGGCGATTGGGGGATTTTCACAGTAACTTCAATGGTGTTAATGTAAGCCTACTTGTGACACTAATAAATAAACTTTAAACTGGATTCAGGCCAGTGGGCAAGGATCCAACAACAGGAGAAACGCAAAAGAAACTCATAACCTGAAGAAGCGATAGGGCCTCAGCACTAACAGCAGCAAAGCATCAGTGATAACAGCCTCTCTCTCTCTCTGCAGGTTTATATTGAACTGAACCAGCCAGTAATGGCAGCCAGTTTATGTTTAGAGCTTGGAAATGCGTTGAAGGTAAATGCTGCGCTCACTATACGGTACCATCCTGCACTCCTTCAGTGGCACAGTGGTTAGCACTGCTGCCTCACGGGTGCACCGGCTTCCTCCCACAGTCCGAAAGACGTGCTGGTTAGGGTGCATTGGCCGTGCTAAATTCTCCCTCAGTGTACCCGAACAGGCGCCGGAGTGTGGCGACTAGGGGATTTTCACAGTAACTTCATTGCAGTGTGATTGTAAGCCTACTTGTGACACTAACAAATAAACATAAAGTACTGACCCTCTGACAATGCGACACTCCCTCAGTACTGACCCTCTGACAGTGCGGTGCTCCCTCACACTGTTCCCCTGCAGTCCCCATTCCCATCCACATTGGCTGGCAATGTGGAACCTTCCCTCCCCCCCCCCCCGCCCCCCGTGACCCTGCCCATCCCTCTCCCACAGGGGCTGTGTAGTTAATGGTGACCAGTGCTCCCTGTTTGTTTCCCCCTGCAGGAGATGAATAAAGCAGCAGAAGCCTCGGTGCATTATCAGAGAGCGGCTGAGCTCCAATCCCAGGTTCCTATCGAGTGTCTCCTGTCTCTGGGCAAAGTGGCAACATGCAAAATAATAACCCGTGAGTACCCGCCCCGCTGCCCCCCTTGGCTGTCTCCCCCCCCCCGCCTCCCCTCCCTCCCCCGGGTGCTCCACCAGTTCCTACCCCTCCGTTCACCCCCACCCGCCCTCCCCCGTCTCTGAGTTGTTGCTGATGATGTTTGGGTGTGAACTGTGGTGGTTTCACCCCATTTCTCGGATATCTTGCAGGCGATTACGATGGTGCTTTAGCCGTGTTCACAGAAATGCAGCTTCTGGCTCAGGAGAAAGGCTTACAGGTGCCGGGAACCTGCTCTCCTGTCGGTGAGTGTGAGAATTACTCAGCTAAACCCGCGGACATCTGTTCACGATCTAGAGAAGTGGCTTCGAATCCCACCAGGGCAACTGGGAATTTAAATTTAAGTAAGCGGCTATGGATTAAAAATCTAATCTCAGTAAAAGTCTTGGAAAAGCAGCCGGCAAAATTAAGGACCCCACGCATTCTCTCTTCCACCTTCTTCCATCGAGAAAAAGATACAAAAATCTGAGGTCACGTACCAACCGACTCAAGAACAGCTTCTTCCCTGCTGCTGCTGTCAGACTTTGGAATGTTCCTATCAGATACTGAAACATAGAAGCATTTTGTTTCAGTTGCAATGCCCCTCCAGAAGCTGTCACCACCCTCCAGCCCCCCACTCCCCATCCGTTTAGTTTTGGTTTACATTAAAGAAAGACTATAACAGAAGCCGTGATCAAAATGAATGGAGCGGGCTCAAAGGGCCGAATGGCCTTCTGCAGAAAGATGTTTCTGATCTTTCTCTACACCGTAACTATGAATGTAACATTATATTCTGCACGCTCTCCCCTATGTACTCTATGTACGGTATGCTTTGTCTGTATAGCGTGTAAGAAACAATACTTTTCACTGTATACTACTGCACGTGACGATAATCAGTAATGGTGACCATGCAACCATCATCAATTGTTCTAAACATCTCAATCTGGTTCATGCTAGGCGGAGGCTGTATAGTGGTATTGTCACCTAACTAATAATCTAGAGACCCAGGGTAATGCTTTGGGACCCGGGTTCAAATCCCGTCACGGCAGATGGTAAATTTTGAATTCAATACAAATCTGGGATTAAGAATCTACTGATGACCGTGAAACCATTGCCGATCGTCGGAAAAACCCACTTGGTTCACTGATGTCCTTTAGGGAAGGAAATCTGCCGTCCTTACCTGGTCTGGCCTACATGTGACTCCAGAGCCACAGCAATGTGGTTGACTCTCCACTGCCCTCCAAGGGCAACTAGGGATGGGTAAGAAATGCTGGCCCAGCCAGCGACGCCCGTGTCCCACAAATGAAGGAAAAAAAATTACTCATTACTCACCACAGTGCCTTTACTGGTAGGAATGGTCACTACAGTGTGACATGTTTACATGGGTAGATACCATTGCAGGAAAGTGGACATATGGATTCACACGGGAGTGCAGGGGGGAATGTCTGCCCCGCCATCAGACTTTTTAAATCTGTAACTCAAGACTTTTATTTGCAGCAATGCTTTTGCTCTGATGTCCCAAACTCATGAATATGCTGTTCAAAATCATTAAATTAAATCTCCGTGCCTCTCTCTCAGCTTTGCGTGTGTGCGCGTGTGTGTGCGCGCGTGTGTGTGTGTGCGCGTGTGTCAGTGCCTCATGATGGAGGTGGGACACTATCCATTGCAGCTACTGTCTACAGGTTAATGTAACCCAGCCTCATGTTCACAGGTTGTAACTCTTACTTCCTGCCTTTGTAAGATGGCTCCCCACTGCAATGAGCTGTGGCTTTAGTGCAGGACAGCGAATGGTGGGAGCGTTTAATTCTCCCGCATAGCCAGAGTTGATTTCTGAGTGTTAGTGCCAGCTTTGGTTCACTCGCCAACAGTTGGCACTGAGCCGTGTCTGATTTGTTCTTTCAGGTGCCTTTATGGACGTCATTGCTCGGTGTGAGGTCTCCCGGGTCTTGCTGCTGATGCTGCTCCAGGTGAGAGTCCATAAACCAGCCCAGCGTGTGCTCCGACTGCCTCTCTGTCCGTCCCAGTCTGTGGCCAGCAGATCCAACCCTCCCTGACTATAGCTGGACCCTTGCACCCTGTGACCCTTGCACCCTGTGACCCTTGCACCCTATGACCCTTGCACCCTGTGACCCTTGCACCCCACAGCAGCAACGCTCCCTCCCTGATTGGTTGTCTCATATCACCTACTTGTCTGCCTTTCCTGTCTTCCAGATTCATAGAATCCCTACAGTGCAGAAGAGGCCATTCGGTCCATCAAGTCTGCACCGACTCGCTGACAGAGTATCTTGCCCGGGTCCTCTCCCCCACCCTATCCCCGTAACCCCACACATTTATCATGGCCAATCGACCTAACCCGCACACCTTTGGAGCGTGGGAGGAAACCGGAGCACCCGGAGGAAACCCACGTAGACACAAGGAGAATGTGCAAACTCCACACAGACAGTGACCCACGCCAGGAACCTAACCCGGGTCCCTGGCGCTGTGAGGCAGCGATGCTAACCACTGTGCCAGTTCCCAATCCCATTGTGACATGTAAACATTCCCTATAATCTCACCCTTTTCCTTTCTGGCCCCGTGAATCTGTTCCCCCCACAATATCCATCACTCCCGGTACCCATCTTCGGTTTGTAATTTGCTTTGTAACTATCACTTTGTTCCTTGTCCATTTAAATTGCTTGTTGGGATGTGGGCAACTCTGGCATTAATTGCCCATCCATAGGCACCATGTTTGATGCACTGGAGAGCATTCCTGGGAACCCATCAGAGGGCAGCTGAGTGCCAACGTATTGGCATAGGACTGGAGTCACATAGATTGAGTGAGAAAGCCCGAATTCCTTTCCTGAAGGTTGTGTTTATTAATGACAACTTCATTAACACTTTTACCTATACGGTTACCACTTTGTACCATCCCTGGTAACCCTGGGCAACATGCAGCTAAAGACACACTGTTTGCTGTTGCCTCAGAGACAGTTACTCAGGAACCAGCATAGCTGGGCCCAGAGGGCTCCTGTTCAGGGTCAGCTTCTGCTCCCTGACCCCTTACATTTGACCCCTGCTTCTGCCTTTTGCCCATTGCTCTGCAGCAGTCGCTTTGCTGTACTTGAGTTTAAAGTTTAGTTTATTTATTAGTGTCACAAGTAGGCTTACATTAACACTGCAATGAAGTTACTGTGAAAATCCCCCAGTGACCACACTCCGGTGCCTGTTCGGGTACACTGAGGGAGAATTTAGCACGGCCAATGCACCCTAACCAGCACGTCTTTTGGACTGTGGGAGGAAACCGGAGCACCAGAGGAAGCCCACGCAGACACGGGGAGAATGTGAAAACTCTACACACACTGACCCAAAGCCGGGAATCGAACCCAGGTCCCTGAGGCAGCAGTGCTAACCACCGTGCTGAACCCCTTATGAAGTGTGAATGTCTAAGTTGTTGTTAACCTGCTCGGAGCTGGAGCTGCGCAGTTTCATTTTCTCTGTCTCTCTCAGCCTCCCCCACAGAAGTTGCTGCTGGAACATGCTCAGACACTGGAGAAATATGACTGGGAATCATTTGACAGCCACAGCCAAGGTAGAGATGCCACGTCGGCCTGCCTACTCCGCGCTCTTCCCTCCTGGGCGGTTGGGCGATTGTTTCTAACGCTTTTCTCTCTTTTTTCAGTGAATTACCTTCCTGAGAATATTTTCTTGCTGCTGCAGTCGGTGGTGGTGAGTGTTAGGGTCCCTGGCGGGCGGGTGGGTGTTGGGGTCCCTGGCGGGCGGGCGGGTGTTGGGGCCCCAGGCGAGCGGGCGGGTGGTTGGGGTCCCCGGCGGGCGGGCGGGTGTTGGGGTCCCTGGCGGGCGGGTGAGTGTTGGGGTCCCTGGCGGGCGGGTGGGTGTTGGGGTCCCTGGTGGGTGGTTGGGGTCCCTGGCGAGCGGGTGGGTGTTGGGGCCCCAAGCGAGCGGGCGGGTGATTGGGGTCCCTGGTGGGCGGGCGGGTGTTGGGGCCCCAGGCGAGCGGGCGGGTGGTTGGGGTCCCTGGCGGGCGGGCGGGTGTTGGGGTCCCTGGCGGGCGGGTGAGTGTTGGGGTCCCTGGCGGGCGGGTGGGTGTTGGGGTCCCTGGCGGGTGGTTGGGGTCCCTGGCGAGCGGGCGGGTGATTGGGGTCCCTGGCGGGCGGGCGGGTGTTGGGGCCCCAGGCGAGCGGGCGGGTGGTTGGGGTCCCTGGCGGGCGGGCAGGTGTTGGAGCCCCGGGCGGGTGTTGGGGTCCCTGGCGGGCGGGCGGGTGTTGGGGTCCCTGGCGGGCGGGCGGGTGTTGGGGTCCCCGGCGGGCTTGCGGGTGTTTGGGGCCCCAGGCGGGCGGGTGGGTGGTTGGGGTTCGTGGCGGGCGGGTGGGTGTTGGGGTCCCTGGCAGGTGGTTGAGGTCCCTGGCGGGTGGGTGGGTGTTGGGGTCCCTGGCAGGTGGGTGGTTGGGGTCCCTGGCGGGTGGGTGTTGGGGTCCCTGGCGGGCGGGCGGGTGTTGGGGTCCCTGGCAGGCGGGTGTTGGGGTCCCCGGCGGGCGGGTGTTGGGGTCCCCGGCGGGCGGGTGTTGGAGTCCCTGGCGGGTGGGTGGGTGTTGGGGTCCCCGGCAGGTGCGTGTTGGTGTTCCCGGCGGGTGGGCGGGTGTTGGGGTCCTCAGCAGGCGGGCAGGCGGGTGGTGTTGGAATCCCTGGCAGGTGGGTGAGTGAGTGTTAGGGTCCCTGGCGGGCGGGCTGGTGTTGGGGTCCCTGGTGGGCGGGTGTTGGGGTCCCTGGCGGGCGAGTGGGTGTTGGGGTCCCCAGCAGGCAGGCGGGTGGGTGCTAGGGTCCCTAGCGGACGGGCGGGTGAGTGTTAGGGTCCCTGGCGGGCGGGTGTTGGGGTCCCCAGCAGGCGGGCGGGTGGGTGCTAGGGTCCCTAGCGGACGGGCGGGTGAGTATTAGGGTCCCTGGCGGGTGGGTGCTAGGGTCCCTAGCGGGCGGGTGGGTGAGTGTTAGGGTCCCTAGCGGGCGGGTGGGTGGGTGTTGGGGTCCCCGGTAGGCAGGCAGGAGTACTGGCCTGTAAACCCGTCACTGCATTTACCCATGATGGGGAGAGGCAGGTGTGGGCGTGCGTGTCGGTACAGGGTGTGTGAGTGAGTACGGGGTGGGGGTGCAGGGAGGCGGCGGGTGGGGGTAATGGCCACTCCCTGATTCTTTGCTATATTGTTTTCACAGATGGCCTGTCAGGAAAAAGATCTGGAGTCCTTAAAGGTTCTGCAGGTGGAGCTCTGGTGAGGATGGTATTGTTGGTGAAATCCTGGCCCTCTAATCCCTGCCAGCAATGCCTGAGCGAGCTTCCTCGCACTCTGACCTCGAGCAGCAGCAACCCTGTTGACCCTAATCCTGCTCTCGTGCACTCACAGGCCACAGGAAAATGATCCGAGGGTTTTGCCTCTCAGTCCCCCTTGGGGGAGGGGGGAGGGAGGTCGGTACCAGTTGAGTGGCTCACTGTGTAAACCCCACAGAGCCATAGTGCATAGAAAATAGAAGCAGGAGTAGGCCTTTCAGCCCTTTGAGTCTCCTCCATCATTCATTATGATCATGGCTGATCAGCAAATTCCATATCCTGGGGTGGCACAGTGGTTAGCACTGCTGTCTCTCAGTGCCAGGGACCCGGGTTCGATTCCCGGCCTTGGGTCATTGCCTGTGCGGAGTTTGCACATTCTCCCCATGTCTGAATGGGTTTCCTCCGGGTGCTCCGGTTTCCTCCCACAGTCTGAAAGACGTGCTGGTTAGGGTGCATTGGCCGTGCTAAATTCTCCCTCAGTGTACCCGAACAGGCACCGGAGTGTGGCGACTAGGGGATTTTCACAGTAACTTCATTGCAGTGTTCATGTAAGCCTACTTGTGACACTAATAAAATGAATAAAATCCCCCTTCCCCCATATCCATTGAGCCTTTAGCCCCAAGAGCTATATCTAATTTTTTCTTGAAATCAGACAATGTTTTGACCTCAGCTACTTTCTGTGGTAATGAATTCCGCGCATTTAGCGCTCTCTGGGTGAAGAAATTTCTCCTCACCTCAGTCCTAAACTATCCTCAAACTATGACCCCTAGTTCTGGACTCCCCCACCATTGGGAACATTCTTTCTGAATCTACTCTGTCTAACCCTGTTAGAATTTTATAAGTTTCTATGAGATCCCCTCTCACTCTCCTAAACTCAAGTGAATATAATCCTAACTGACTTAATATCTCCTCATATGACAGACCTGCCACCCCAGGAATCAGCCTGGTAAACCTTCACTGCACTCTCTCCATAGCAAGAACATCCAAAGATGTGCGGGTTAGGTCGATTGGCCATGCTAAAAAAAAAATTGCCCTTAGTGTCCTGAGGTGCGTAGGTTAGAGGGATTAGTGGGTAAATCTATCGGGATACGGGGGTAGGGTCTGGGTGGGATTGTGGTCGGTGCAGACTCGATGGGCCGAATGGCCTCTTTCTGTACTGTAGGATTTCTATGATTTCTATCCTTCCTCAGATAAGGACACCAAAACTACACACAATACTGCAGATGTGGCCTCACAGTTACAGTAAAATAAGCCTATTCCTATACTCAAATCCTCTCGCTATGAAGGCCGACATATTATTTGCTTTCTTACTGCCTGCTATACCTGTTCACTTACTTTCAGCAACTGATGCACGAAGACATCAAGGTGTTGCTTAGTATCCACCTCTCTCCATTTACACCCATTCAAATAATAATCTGCCTTCCTATTTTTGCTACTGAAATGGATAACCTCACATCTATCACGTTATACTGCATCTGACATGCCCACACACTCAGCCTGTCCAAATCACGCTGAAGCATCTCTGCATCCTCCTCACAGCTCACCCTCCCACCCAACTTTGTATCACCTGCAAATTTGGAGGTAACACATTTAGTTCCCTCATCCATATCAGTTGGGGTCCTGGCACAGATCCCTGCTGTACCCCAACTAGTCACTGCCTGCCAATCGGAAAATGATCCATTTATTCCAATTCTTTGCTTCCTGTCTGTTAACCATCTCAAAACACTACCCACAATAACTTTACATAGTAGTCTGTTATGCCAGACCTTGTTGAAAGCCTTCTGAAAGTCTAAATAAACCACATCCACCAGTTGTCCTCAGTCAACTCTACTAGTTACATCCTCAAACATTCCAATAGATTCATCAAACATGATTTCCCTTTTGTAAATCCATGCTGACTTTGTCTGATTATAACCACTGCCTTCCAAATGCCGAGTTATGAAATCCTCGATAATAGACTCTAGCAATTTCTCCAGTACTGACGTTAGGCTCACTGGTCTATAGTTCCTTGTTTTCTCTCTAACTCCCTTTTTGAATAGTGGGCTTATATTAACTACCCTCCAATCTGTAGGAACCATCCCAGCGTCCAAAGAATTTTGGAAAATAACCACTAATGGATCTACTATTTCCAGGGCCACTTCCTTAAGCACTCTGGGATGAAGATTACCAGGACCTGGAGATTTGTCCACCTTCAATCCCATCAATTTCCCCAAAACCATTTCTCTACTAATGCTGATTATCTTCAGCTCCTCACTAAAACTTGTGTTTCTCAGAACTTCTGCTATATTATTCATATCTTCCTTTGTGAAGACAAAAGCAAAGTACAAATTTAGTTCCTCAGCCTTTTCTTTGTTCCCCGTTGTGAATTCCCCCGTTTCTGACCGTTCGTTTTTGTCAAATCTGTTTCTCTTTACATGCTTATGGAAACTTTTAGTCAGTTTTTATGTTTCCTGCTAGCTTACTTTCATACTCTATTTTCCCCTTCTTAATCAAGTTGCTTTCTTTTCATCTTCAATTTCCCTTTTTTAAACCATCGGGGGAGTTGCTGCTATTTTTTGAGAGGTCTGGGACAATGTTAAAATGAGCACCAGAACATTTGGAGGTGATGTTGGGAAGCATTTTTCGCATGCGAGAGGAGTAGAAATCTGGAACTCAAACTGCAAATGAATGAACTGGAGTTTTCAAGACAGATCGATAGAATTTAATTGGATAAGGGGACTGAGGGATATGGAGCAAAAATGGATGAATAGAGTTGAGTTCAAATTGACCATGTTCTAATTGAGGGACAGTACAGACATGATGGCCCGATGGGCCTCCTGCTGTTTCTAATTTACATCAGGAATGATGCTGCAGTGTCTGAACAGGCACTTGTACATTCCTTCACAGAGTTTGTGCATTCCCGTGTCCCCCTCTGGTGCTGAATGTGACAGTGTTTCCAGGTCTAAGGAGATTTCAATATAAAATCCATTCCAGCCCTGCGACTGCCTCGCTGACTGATCCACAGTGCAGTGGGCTCAGTGTGTGACCGATGGGCTCGTAACAAAACAGACTTGCAGGCTGGCGCGTGAGGGGCTTTGCAATGCAAAGGAGCCGCTGTGTAACCTTATCTTCTCTCACTGTGTAGGCCACTGCTGACCCCGGAACAGAACCACCTGCTGCACCTGGTCCTGCAGGAGGTCCTGGCACCATCCGGCCGAGGAGTCTGAGAGTCGGCAATCCCACCAGCAGCTGTGTAACCGTGATAGAGAAATCAAGTTGTATTTATCGTGTCTGTTCACTGACATTCCCCCCCATCCCCCCACCCCCACCCCCACCCACCCCACCCCCACCCTCCACCCCCACCCCCACCCGCTCAGCAACACATTCTATTTATTAAAGATGGATGCGATGAGAATTCTCTGGCTTGTGAATAGTTTTTTTTTTGCTCTTGCGTGGTAGGGTGGCACAGTGGTTGGCACTGCTGCCTCACAGCGCCAGGGACCGGATTCGATTCCCGGCTTGGGTCACTGTCTGTGTGGAGTCTGCACGTTCTCCCCATGTCTGCATGGGTTGCCTCCGGGTGCTCCGGTTTCCTCCCACTGTCCGAAAGACGTGCTGGTTAGGTGCATTGGCCGTGCTAAATTCCTCCTCAGTGTACCCGAACAGGCACCAGAGTGTGGCGACTAGGGGATTTTCACAGTAA
Organism: Mustelus asterias; assembly: GCF_964213995.1. NCBI lineage: Eukaryota > Metazoa > Chordata > Chondrichthyes > Carcharhiniformes > Triakidae > Mustelus > Mustelus asterias. Next base: position 29,255,481 of record NC_135821.1, on the reverse strand, counting down.
CTTAATTGCAGTGTAAGCCTACTTGTGACACTAATAAACAAATTTTAAACTTAAACTATGTCTTCCTGTTTATCCTGACACAGACACGTGTCGTAGCACAATTGTTACAAAAAATTGCAGACTGAGGGAATGTCGCACTGTTCATCTTGGATGAGGGCCGATCTGCCCCCTCAGTTGGATATTAAAGATCCCTTGGCACTATTTCATAGAATCCTACAGTGCAGAAGGAGGCCATTCAGCCCATCGTGTCTGCACCGACCACAATCCCACCCAGGCCCTACCCCCATAACCCCATGGATTTACCCTAACTAGTCTCCCTGACACTAAGGGGCAATTTAGCATGACCAATCCACCTAACCCACACATCTTTGGACTGTGGGAGGAAACCCATGCAGACATGGGGAGAATGTGCAAACTCTACACAGACTTTTCAAAGTTGAGCATCAGAGAGACCTGGATGGATTCATACAAGCAACACAAAATGCAAGGGGATTATAGAACAACATCCTGCCTGGAGTACTGTGCACAATTCTGGTCTCCATATGTCAGAACAGCACAGTGAAGGTTGATTGGATTGCTGAGGATTGTCCCATGCTGACAAGCTGAGTAAATTTGGCCAATGGAAAAATTAGTGGCAATCTCATTGAAACATGGGTGGCACAGTGTTTAGCACTGCTGCCTGACGGTACCAGGGACCCGCATTTGATTCCCGGTTTGGGTCACTGTGTGGAGTCTGCACATTCTCTCCGTGTCTGTGCGGGTTTCCTCTGGTGCTCTGACACGAATAAATAAACTAAACTCCAGCCGCAGGACTGTTTCTGTGGCGGTTCAGTACAAAGACATCTAGATGGTCAAGTTCATAAGATATAGGAGCAGAATTAGGTCATTCGGCCCATCGGGTTCGCTCCGCCATTCGATCATGGCTGATATGCTCCTCATCCCCATTTTCCTGCCTTCTCTCCGTAATCTTTCAACCCATTACCAATTAAAAATAAGTCAAAATCCCATTTTAAAATATGTTTCACTTTCATACTGTGTCAAGAACAAGAGCAAAGAACAATACAGCACAGGAACAGGCCCTTCGGCCCTCCAAGCCTGTGCCGCTCCCTGGTCCAAACTAGACCATTCTTTTGTATGCCTCCATTCCCACTCTGTTCATATGGCTATCTAGATAAGTCTTAAACGTTCCCAGTGTGTCCGCCTCCACCACCTTGCCTGGCAGCACATTCCAGGCCCCCACCACCCTCTGTGTAAAATATGTCCTTCTGATATCTGTGTTAAACCTCCCCCCCTTCACCTTGAACTATGACCCCTCGTGAACGTCACCACCGGCCTGGGGAAAAGCTTCCCACCGTTCACCCTATCTATGCCTTTCATAATTTTATACACCTCTATTAAGTCTCCCCTCATCCTCCATCTTTCCAGGGAGAACAACCCCAGTTTACCCAATCTCTCCTCATAACTAAGCCCCTCCATACCAGGTAACATCCTGGTAAACCTCCTCTGTACTCTCTCCAAAGCCTCCACGTTCTCCTGGTAGTGTGGTGACCAGAACTGGACGCAGTATTCCAAATGCGGCCGAACCAACGTTCTAGACATCTGTAACATCAGACCCCAACTTTTATACTCTATGCCCCGTCCTATAAAGGCAAGCATGCCATATGCCTTCTTCACCACCTTCTCCACCTGTGACGTCACCTTCAAGGATCTGTGGACTTGCACACCCAGGTCCCTCTGCGTATCTACACCCTTTATGGTTCTGCCATTTATCATATAGCTCCTCCCTACATTATTTCTACCAAAATGCATCACTTCACATTTATCAGGATTGAACTCCATCTGCCATTTCTTTGCCCAAATTTCCAGCCTATCTATATCCTTCTGTAGCTTCTGACAATGCTCCTCACTATCTGCAAGTCCTGCCAATTTTGTGTCGTCCGCAAACTTACTGATCACCCCAGTTACACCTTCTTCCAGATCGTTTATATAAATCACAAACAGCAGAGGTCCCAATACAGAGCCCTGCGAAACACCACTAGTCACAGGCATCCAGCCGGAAAAATACCCTTCCACTACCACCCTCTGTCTTCTGTGACCAAGCCAGTTCTCCACCCATCTAGCCACCTCCCCCTTTATCCCATGAGATCCAACCTTTTTCACCAGCCTACCATGAGGGACTTTGTCAAACGCTTTACTAAAGTCCATATAGACGACATCCACGGCCCTTCCCTCGTCAACCATTCTGGTCACTTCTTCAAAAAACTCCACCAGGTTAGTGAGGCATGACCTCCCTCTCACAAAACCATGCTGACTATCGTTAATGAGTTTATTCCTTTCTAAATGCTCATACATCCTATCTCTAAGAATCTTCTCCAACAACTTCCCCACCACGGACGACAAGCTCACCGGCCTATAATTACCTGGGTTATCCTTCCTACCCTTCTTAAATAACGGGACCACATTAGCTATCCTCCAATCCTCTGGGACCTCACCTGCGTCCAGTGACGAGACAAAGATTTGCGTCAGAGGCCCAGCGATTTCATCTCTCGTCTCCCTGAGCAGCCTTGGATAGATTCCATCAGGCCCTGGGGATTTGTCAGTCTTTATATTCTCTAACAAACCTAACACTTCCTCCCTTGTAATGGAGATTTTCTCCAACGGTTCAACACTCCCCTCCGAGACACTCTCAGTCAACACATCCCTCTCCTTTGTGAATACCGACGCAAAGTGTTCATTTAGGATCTCCCCTACTTCTTTGGGCTCCAAGCATAAATCCCCACTTTTGTCCCTGAGAGGTCCGATTTTTTCCCTGACAACCCTTTTGTTCCTAACGTATGAATAAAATGCTTTGGGATTCTCCTTAATCCTGTCTGCCAAGGACATTTCGTGACCCCTTTTTGCCCTTCTAATTCCCCGTTTGAGTTCTTTCCTACTTTCTTTGTACTCCTCCAGAGCTCCCTCCGTTTTTAGCTGCCTGGACCTAACATACGTCTCTCTTTTCTTTTTGACCAGTCCCTCAATTTCCCTGGTTATCCACGGTTCTCGAGTCCTACCCTTCCTATCCTTCTTTTTTACAGGCACATGCCTGTCCACTGTAATAAGGTCAAGGAAGCCATTTTAAATTCTAACCTGGCTTCCGGCAGCCATTTTATTCTCTAACTTTTAACTATTTAATGATTTTGTATTTAAAACCAGTTGTAAAATGGATGATTGATCAGAAATAAACCTTGATTAAGTTATTATTCGTGAATCGAAGGAAAGACCAGATTTTTAAAAAGTATTAAATTAATAGTGTATAAGCTTAATTTTTGGGGGGAAAATGCAAAGCTAGTTGCAACTGTTCAAAGGAATGTTTTGAACTTTACAGGACATCAGAGTTGGCCAAGATCTTGCTTAATAATAATGTTTATAGTCCACAGTCTGATCAAGATTAGTAAATAAAGAAGTTGTTGTCTTCCAGACCCTTCTTTTGAACCAAGGTGTTATGGATAAAAGATGTAATTAGAAACCAATTAAATTATCAACAGCAGCTAGGGTGAGTCCAATAAGCTATCAGTGGCCTGACTTGATATGGCATGCTGGTCATTAAAACTGGAGGCTCTCAAGGTTTCTTCCTGGTCACATACTGAAGGTTCCCGCGATAGGGTCCCTTTAAGGGATTGTCTGTCAAAGAAGAAGTTTGTCATAGAGTTTTACAGCATAGAAAGAGGCCTTTCGGCCCATAGTGAGGGACAAGCTTCAAAGATCACCCCCAGGAATTTGTAAAAAGTCAATGTCGCAAAGTTGTGAAATATGTGGGTGACACAGTGGTTAGCATTGCTGCCTCACAAAGGCCAGGGACCTGTGTTCGATTCGCGGCTTGGGTCACTGTTTGTATGGGGTTTGTACATTCTCCCTGTGTCTGCGTGGGTTTCCTCCGGGTGCTCCGGTTTCTTCCCACAGTCCAAAAGGCGTGCTGGTTAAGTGCTTTGGCCAAGCTAAATTCTCCCTCAGTGTACGTGGACAGGCGCCTGAGTGTGGCGACTAGGGGATTTTCACAGTAACTTCATTGCAGTGTTAATCTAAGCCTACTTGTGACACTAATAAATAAATTTTAATAGAAAAACCCTTTGGCATCTGCCATACAGTAACATATTACCTTTTATATTAGCGCAATCTCCTTCTTGTGCTCACCACTCCCCCGCCTATTCCAATAGAAAGCCTGCGTTTTAATCCTGACAATCCTTGAAGCACCACATTATTCTCCTAGCTTTTTTATTTAATCATCTGTATATGCCGTGTGTTACAATTCATTCTCTGATATTATCAGGATCATTGAGGGGAAAAGACCGGATTTGCAAGATCAGTTTAAATTTATCCTTTCTGCATTAGGTGTTCTTTGTTGGAAATCAAAAATAACTCAAAGACGTATCATTATTCCTATTTTAAATTCTTTCATGCGATATGAGCACCGCTGACCTTTATTGCCCATTCTTAATTATCCTTGAGAAGGTGTTGGTGAGCCAATGTCTTAAGTACTGTTGTGTATCTGATGTAGTTACACCCACAGTGCTATTAGGAAGGGACTAAATAGTCTGGGTCTGTATTGGAGTTTAGAGGAGAGAGGAGTGACCTTATTCAAACATATACTATCCTGAGGGGGACTTGACAGGGTAGAATCACAGAATCACAGGAGACCATTTGGCCCATCGAGCCTGCACCAAGAATAATCCCACGCAAGCCCTATCTCCGTAACCCCATGTATTTACCCCACTAGTCCCCCTGACACTAAGGGGGAATTTAGCACGGCCAATCCACCTAACCCACACATCTTTGGACTGTGGGAAGAAACCAGAGAACCCAGAGGAAACCCACGCAGACACGGGGAGAACATGCAGACTCCACACAGACATTGACCTGAGGCTGGAATTGAACCCGGGTCCCTGGTGCCTATGAGACAGCAGTGCTAACCACTGTGCCACCATACCCACCCAGGAAGTAACCTCATGGTGGAAAAAGACATGGGATGCTTGACCCCTGTTTGACAATCTGATTGAGCTGGTGCAGCATCCTAAAATGTCAGATTCTGTTGGAGCATTTCATACAATCGTGGAAGAGATGGAATATCCTCACACCCAGTAACACCAAATCCTATGTAAGAAGTCTCACAACACCAGGTTAAAGTCCAACAGGTTTATTTGGTAGCACAAGCCACTAGTTTTCGGAGTGCCGCTCCTTCATCAGGTGAGTGCAGGATTTGTTTCACAAACAGGGCAAATATAGACACAAACTCAATTACAAGATAATGGTTGAAATGCAACAAACCATTATCTTGTAATTGAGTTTGTGTCTGTATTTGCCCTGTTTGTGAAACAAATCCTGCTCTCACCTGATGAAGGAGCGGCACTCCGAAAGCTCGTGCTACCAAATAAACCTGTTGGACTTTAACCTGGTGTTGTGAGACTACTTACTGTGCCCACCCCAGTCCAATGCCGGCAACTCCACATCATGGCTACCCCCGACCCCGTAAACTGCCGGCTCAAAGTGGAGAGGATCTTCAAGCAGATCGCGCATATCGACACGGACATCAAGTTTCTACAAAGATGCAAGAAAGCAGACAAGATACCGAAAGGACTACAGATCACAAACTCACTCAGGTCAACCTATAACACAGACTACGCTGAGAGACTTTGCCGTCGCACCTCTCTCATCTTCCTCAACCACCTCATACACCAACTCTACAGCAAACGCCGCATCCTGGAAACCAAGATAGAGACCATATCCTCAACTTGCGCTCAGGATGCAGACCAGCTGCGAAATTCTGCCAAGCCGACAAGACAATGGAACTACGCCATCTACATGCACACCAAGAACAGAAAACTTGAGAAACTCGGCATCACCACCAGCAGCAACCAAGCCTCCCCCGGTACCACAGAAGAAAACAGTACCACTGCAGGGAAGTCCATTGTCAACTTGTCGGACTACACACTTCAACCAGACGAAATCAAAGTTCTCAGCCGAGGGCTCAATTTCTGTCCCACCACCAAAATGGACCCCATCAGTCTCGCAGCAGACACAGAGGAATTCATCAGGCGAATGAGGCTGTGGAGGTTCTTCCACAAACCCCAAGAGGCCAACAGCGAACAGAATGAGACAGCCAATGAGCCGGAACAGCCGACAGAGAGATCCGCGGTGCAGCAACCGAAGAGTAAAGAGTCGAATTGGACTCCTCCAGAAGGCTGCTGCCCTCGACTCGACATGTATGCCCAAGCCGTCAGGAGGTGCGTCAATGCCAGATTCATCAGCCGCATTCACAAGGCAGCCCCGAACATCACCCAAGCACAACGCAATGCCATCCGCGCTCTCAAGACCAACCGCAACATTGTGATCAAATCAGCACAGTAAGAGTTTTAACAACACCAGGTTAAAGTCCAACAGGTTTATTTGGTAGCAAATGCCAGTGGAGGGAGCATTAAGCACAGGTTAAAGAGATGTGTATTGTCTCCAGACAGGACAGCCAGTGAGATTCTGCAAGTCCAGGAGGACTGTAAGTCCTGTCTGGAGACAATACTGGCTGTCCTGTCTGGAGATAATACACATCTCTTTAACCTGTGCTTAATGCTCCCTCCACTCACATTGTCTGTATCTTTAAGACCTGGTTGGTTGTAGAGATTCACATTCTAATCAGTATTCTGTAACTTGATTTTGTGTCTCTGTGCCCTGTTTGAGAGCAGATTTCCATTCCATCTGACGAAGGAGCAGCGCTCCGGAAGCTAATGGCATTTGCTACCAAATAAACCTGTTGGATTTTAACCTGGTGGTTGAGACTACTTACTGTGCCTACCCCAGTACAACGCTGGCATCTCCACATCATGACCAAATCCTATGTCAGTGAGTGTTAGCTGTACTGCCGGCTTCTGTTGTTCTGTATGGTGTTTGGTCAACTTCTAACTCTGATTCACCACACACTCCGATAATGCAGCATTGTAAATGGAACCAACTTTATTGACATGCAGGATGACAGGTCAAAGAGTGGCATTTGACCTCAAGTCCTATCTTTTTCAGCCCTTTGAATAGACGCCCAGCACCACCCTCCATTACACAACACATTTTACCTAAACTGCAGGTACAGATCACAGGTATGACCTCAGGATGTATCATAGAATCATAGAATCCCTACAGTAGAGAAAGAGGCCATTCAGCCCATCGAGTCTGTACCAACCACAATCCCACCCAGGCCCTATTCCCGTAACCCCACATATTTACCCTGCTAATCCCTCTGACACTAAGGGGCAATTTAGCATGGCCAATCCACCTAACCTGCACATCTTTGGACTGTGGGATGAAACTGGAGCACCCGGAGGAAACTCATGTAAACACGGGGAGAAAGTGCAAACTCCACACAGACAGTGACCTGAGGCTGGAATTGAACCCAGGTCCCTGGCGCTGTGAGGCAGCAGTGCTAACCACTGTGCCACCGTGCCGCCTCTCTGCACCACCATGCTGTGTAGCTGTCCCCAAGTCCTTTGAAGTCAAACTATTCATGCAAACAAAAATGGAAAATGCTGGAAAATCTCGGCAGGTCTGACAGCATCTATGGAGAGAGAAAATGACTCCGGGTCATCCTGACTTGAAACGTTGGCTCTATTTTCTCTCCACAGATGCTGTCAGACCTGCTGAGATTTTCCAGCATTTTCTGTTTTTGTTTCAGATTCCAGCATCTGCAGGATTTTGCTTTAATATTCATACAAACAGTTCTAATTATTTATTCCAAAGCTACTCTTTAACAGGAGGGTATTGGTTACAGGGTGTTGGTCTCAAAGAAAGCTCTAGTCTTTTGGTAGGTTAACTGTAAGTCTTTATTACGTACTAGAGCAATTTACATATGTAAATATATGGGGTGGGACAGTGGTTAGCACTGCTGCTTCACAGCGCCAGAGACCGGATTGAATTCTGGCCTTGGGTCACTATCTGTGTGGAGTTTGCACATTCTCCCCGTATCTGCGTGGGTTTCCTCCAGGTGCTCCAGTTTCCTCCCACAGCCCAAAGATTGCGGGTTAGGCAGTTTGGCCATGTTAAATTGCCCTTAGCGTCAAGGGAATGAGCAAGGTGTGGTCACAGGGATAGGGTCTGGGTGGGATTGTTGTCAGCGCAGAATCGATGGGCCGAATGGCCTCCTTCTGCACTGTAGGGATTCTATGGTACAGTAAGAGTTCAAACTAGGAGCTGTCCTCATGCTCCTTTAGGTGAATACACATCTCTGCTCATGGGTCTGGGTCATGTGCCTTTTTACATCATTGTGGGCAGTCTCACGTTAACCCTCTATGTGCCAGATCCTTACACCACACTCTAAAACAAGACACCTCACCCTGTTGTTAAATCCTTTGACATGAATTCACCAAGATCTTTCTATACCATTGTTAACTCTATCTCTGTGTATTATTGTCACCTGTACAGTTTCACCGTGCTTGATGTCATTAATATCTTGTATTTCGAGCATTTTTTTTGACATTACGTTCAGATACTAAAAAGAGAAGAAAATCCTCTCACATCTCAAAAGCCATCCTGTCAATTGTGGAAAGTCTGACTCTGCAAAGTAAAAATAATTTTGATTAGTAATCCTTAACTTCCCCAGATGTCCAACACACATCTTCCTTGGATCTGGGATGTCCAACTTTCAGAGCAGCATCGACTCGGCTCATTGCTGGGATGGGAGGTTTCATCTTAGGAAGAAAGGTTGAACAGGTGCTCGAGACTAGAACTGAACATCTTCAGCTGCTTCATCAATGACCTTCTCTCCATCAGAAGTGTGGAGGTTCGCTGATGACTTCACAATGTTCAGCCTCCTTCGCGATTCCTCAGATGTGGAGTGCAATGTGGTTGACACTCAACTGCACTCGGGCAAATAGGGATGGGCAATAAATGCTGGCCAGCCAGCGATGCCCATGTCCCACGTATGAATGAAAGATACTGAAGCAGTCCATGTCCAAATGCAGCAAGACCTGGCCAATATCCAGGTCTGGGCTGATAAATGGCGAGTAACATTCACACCACATAAGTGCCAGGCAATGGCCATCTCCAACAAGAGAAAATCTAACCATCACTGCTTGACATTCAATGACATCACCATCACTGAACTCCCCAGTTATCAACACGCTGAGAGGTTACCATCGACCAGAAACTGAACAGGACCAGCCAAATAAGTACTGTGGTTACAAGAGCTGGCCATAGGCCAGGAATCCTGTAGAGTGTAACTCACTTCCTGACTCCCCAAAGCCTGTTCACCATCTGCAAGGCACACGTCAGGAGTGTGAGGAAAAACACTGCACTTGCGTAAGTGCAACTCCAACAACACTCAAGAGACTCAACACCATTCAGCACAAAGTGGTTCACTTGACTGGCACCCCATCCACAAACATTCACTCCCTCCACCACCAACGCACAATGACAGCCATGTGTACCATCTACAAAATGCACCGCAGCAACTCACCAAAGTTCCTTAGACAGCACCTTCCGATGCCACAACTGTTAACATCTAGAAGGACAAGGACAGCAGAAACATGGGAACGCCTGCACCTGGAAGTTCCCTTCCGAGTCACTCACCATCCTGATTTGGAAATATATCGGCCGTTTCTTCACCGTCACTGGGTCAAAATCTTGGAATTCCCTCCCTAACAGCACTGCGGGTGCATCTACACCACAGGGATGGCAGCGGTTCAGGAAGGCAGCTCGCCACCACCTTTGGGTAGCAATGGGAATAGTGATTAGCACTATCTCAAACGGGGAGTTAGAAGGGCAAAAAGAGGTCACGAGATGTTCTTGGCAGGCAGGATTAAGGAGAATCCTAAGGCATTCTATTCATACGTTAGGAACAAAAGAGTTGTCAGGGAGAAAATCGGACCTCTCAGGGACAAAGGAGGGGAATTATGCTTAGAACCCAAGGGAATAGGGGAGATCCTAAATGAATACTTTGCATCGGTATTCACGAAGGAGAGGGGCGTGTTAACCGGGAGTATCTCGGAGGGAGGTGTTGACCCGTTAGAGAAAATCTCCATTACAAGAGAGGAAGTGTTAGGTTTTTTAGGGAACATTAAAACTGACAAAGCCCCAGGGCCTGATGGCATCTATCCTCGACTGCTCAGGGAGACGAGAGGTGAAATTGCTGGGCCTCTGACGGAAATCTTTGTCGCTTCTTTGGACACGGGTGAGGTCCCTGAGGATTGGAGGATAGCGAATGTGGTCCCGTTGTTTAAGAAGGGTAGCAGGGATAACCCAGGAAATTATAGGCCGGTGAGCTTGACGTCCGTGGTAGGGAAGTTGTTGGAGAGGATTCTTAGAGACAGGATGTATGTGCATTTAGAACGGAACAATCTCATTAGTGACAGACAGCATGGTTTTGTAAGAGGGAGGTCGTGCCTTACAAATTTGGTGGAGTTTTTTGAGGAAGTGACAAAAACGGTTGATGAAGGAAGGGCCGTGGATGTCGTCTATATGGATTTCAGTAAGGCATTTGACAAAGTCCCACATGGCAGGTTGGTTAAGAAGGTTAAGGCTCATGGGATACAAGGAGAAGTGGCTAGATGGGGGAGAACTGGCTTGGCCATAGGAGACAGAGGGTAGTGGTCGAAGGGTCTTTTTCCGGCTGGAGGTCTGTGACCAGTGGTGTTCCGCAGGGCTCTGTACTAGGACCTCTGCTATTTGTGATATATATAAATGATTTGGAAGAAGGTGTAACTGGTGTAATCAGCAAGTTTGCGGATGACATGAAGATGGCTGGAATTGCAGATAGCGAAGAGCATTGTCGGGCAATACAGCAGGATATAGATAGGCTGGAAAATTGGGCGGAGAGGTGGCAGATGGAATTTAATCCGGATAAATGCGAAGTGATGCATTTTGGAAGAAATAATGTAGGGAGGAGTTATACAATAAATGGCAGAGTCATCAGGAGTATAGAAACACAGAGGGACCTAGGTGTGCAAGTCCACAAATCCTTGAAGGTGGCAACACAGGTGGAGAAGGTGGTGAAGAAGGCATATGGTATGCTTGCCTTTATAGGACGGGGTATAGAGTATAAAAGCTGGAGTCTGATGATGCAGCTGTATAGAACGCTGGTTAGGCCACATTTGGAGTACTGCGTCCAGTTCTGGTCGCCGCACTACCAGAAGGACGTGGAGGCATTGGAGAGAGTGCAGAGAAGGTTTACCAGGATGTTGCCTGGTATGGAGGGTCTTAGCTATGAGGAGAGATTGGGTAGACTGGGGTTGTTCTCCTTGGAAAGACGGAGAATGAGGGGAGATCTAATAGAGGTGTACAAGATTATGAAGGGTATAGATAGGGTGAACAGTGGGAAGCTTTTTCCCAGGTCGGAGGTGACGATCACGAGGGGTCACGGGCTCAAGCTGAGAGGGGCGAAGTATAACTCAGACATCAGAGGGACGTTTTTTACACAGAGGGTGGTGGGGGCCTGGAATGCGCTGCCAAGTAGGGTGGTGGAGGCAGGCACGCTGACATCGTTTAAGACTTACCTGGATAGTCACATGAGCAGCCTGGGAATGGAGGGATACAAACGATTGGTCTAGTTGGACCAAGGAGCGGCACAGGCTTGGAGGGCCGAAGGGCCTGTTTCCTGTGCTGTACTGTTCTTTGTTCTTTGTTTGTTCTTTGCTGCATCATAGCGCCAGGGACGCAGGTTTAATCCCGGCCTCGGGTCTCTGTCTGTGCGGAGTCAGAACATTTTCCCCGTGTCTGCGTGCGTTTCCTCCCACACTCTAAAGATGTGCAGGTTAGGTGGATTGGTCATGCTCAATTGCCTCTTAATGTTCAAAAGATGTGCAGGTTAGGGGGAATTAGAGAGATAAATGTGTGGGGTTGCAGCTGTAAGGCCAGGGGCGGACAGGCCTGTCAGAGAATCATTGCAGACTCGATGAGCCAAATGGCCCCTTTCTGCACTGTAGGGATTCTATTCTATTTTATTTGGAAGTTCCAAGTGACACACCATCCTGACATGGAAATATATCGGCCATTCCTTCACTGTCACTGGATTAAAATCCTGGAACTCCCTCCTTAACAGTGCTGTGGGGAGTGTACCATGGACTGCAGTGGGTTCAAGAAGGCTGCTCATCACCACCTTCCTAAGGGGCAATTAGGGATGGGCAATAAATGCTGGCCCAGCCAGCGACAACCACATCCCAAGAAGGAATAATAATTAAAAAATAACCACTGATCTTGCCAACATCATCCACATTCACCAATCAAATTTTAAAAAAGCTGTTTTCAATCAGCAGTGATTGGGGCTTGAGGAGAGATTACGGGAACAGGACAAAGGATTAGAGTCAAATTGAAGGCAAACTGTGGGATTAACCTCTTACAGCACACGCAGCCCTGACACTAAAGGAATTCTGGCATTTGACAGAGGAACTGCAACAACTGAATATCTTTCTCCTCGAGCAGGTAAGGCAAAACTTCGAATTGAAACTGCGTTTTGGGATTTCAAGTAGATTAAAATCTCGAATCACTATCTATAAACCTGGACAATTCTGTCGCTGTCTCAGTCTGTGGACAGCGAGGGATTAAAGAAATTGTTTCCAATGTGAACAATCTGTAAAACGCGACACTATAAAAATTTCACATCACATCTTTCACAACCTCAGATTTCCCAGAGTGTTGTTGAGTCAGTCAAGTCTTTCTCGGAGTCACTGTTGTAGAATGGACAAAAGGATGACCAATTTAAACACAGCAAGCTCCGGCAAACAACAAGATCGTTCTCGGATAATCAGTTTTCCTGATGTTGGGTGAAGGATTTGACAGGATACCGTAGAGAATTTCCCAGCACATCACCGTAAGAGGTCATTTGATCCTTCACAGCCTCCCGTGTTGGCAGATCAGTCCTCGGTTCCATGTCACATCACAAAGAGACACACTCTGACAGTGCGGCACTCCCTCAGTACTGACACCCTGACAGTGTGGCACTCCCTCAGTACTGACCCTCTGACAGTGCGGCACTCCCTCAGTACTGACACCCTGACAGTGCGGCACTCCCTCAGTACTGACCCTCTGACAGTGCGGCACTCCCTCAGTACTGACCCTCTGACAGTGCGGCAGGAGGTGCTGGAAGTCTTAAAGCGCATCAAGGTAGATAAATCCCCGGACCTGATGAAGTATATCCCAGGACGTTGTGGGAGGCTAGGGAGGAAATTGCAGGTCCCCTAGCCGAGATATTTGAATCATCGATAGTCACAGGTGAGGTGCCTGAAAATTGGAGAGTGGCAAATGTTGTGCCTTTGTTTAAAAAGGGCTGCAGGGAAAAGCCTGGGAACTACAGGCCAGTGAGCCTCACATCTGTGGTGGGTAAATTGTTGGAAGGTATTTTGAGAGACAGGATCTACAGGCATTTAGAGACGCAAGGACTGATTAGGGACAGTCAGCGTGGCTTTGTGAGTGGAAAATCATGTCTCACAAATTTAATTGAATTTTTTGAAGGAGTAACCAAGAAGATAGATGAGGGCATAGATAGATAGATAGATGATAATGTGATAGATGATAATAGATAGATGATAGATGATGAGATAGATGATAATGTGGTAAATTGGATCAGCAAATTTGCTGATGATACAAAGATTGGAGGTGTAGTGGACAGTGAGGAAGGTTTTCAAAGCTTGCAGAGGGATTTGGACCAACTAGAAAAATGGGCTGAAAAATGGCAAATGGAATTTAACGCAGACAAGTGTGAGATATTGCACTTTGGAAGGACAAACCAAAGTCTTAGAATCTTAGAAACCCTACAGCACAGAAAGAGGCCATTCGGCCCATCGAGTCTGCACCGACCACAATCCCACCCCAGGCCCTACCCCCATATCCCTACATCTTTTACCCACTAATCCCTCTAACCTACGCATCCCAGGACACTAAGGGGCAATTTTAGCATGGCCAATCAACCTAACCCGCACATCTTTGGACTGTGGGAGGAAACCGGAGCACCCGGAGGAAACCCATGCAGACACGAGGAGAATGTGCAAACTCCACACAGACAGTGACCCAGGCTGGGAATCGAACCCAGGTCCCTGGAGCTGTGAAGCAGCAGTGCTAACCACTGTGCTACCGTGTCGCCCGTAGAACGTACAGGGTAAATGGTAGGACTCTGAAGAGTGCAGTTGAACAGAGGGATCTGGGAATACAGGTACAGAATTCCCTAAAAGTGATGTCACAGGTGGATAGGGTTGTAAAGAGTGCCTTTGGTACATTGGCCTTTATAAATCGGAGTATCGAGTATAAAAGTTGGAGTGTTATGGTAAGGTTATATAAGGCATTGGTGAGGCCGAATTTAGAGTATTGTGTACTGTTATTTGTCATTTATATTAATGATTTGGATGAGAATATAGGAGACATGGTTAGTAAGTTTGCAGATGACACCTAGTTACAGGAAGGATGTAAATAAGGTTGAAAGAGTGCAGAGAAGGTTCACAAGGATGTTGCCGGGACTTGGGAAGCTGAGTTACAGAGAGAGGTTGAATAGAATCATAGAAATCATAGAAACCCTACAGTGCAGAAGGAGGCCATTCGGCCCATCGAGTCTGCACCGACCACAATCCCACCCAGGCCCTACCCCCACATATTTACCCGCTAATCCCTCTAACCTACGCATCCCAGGACTCCAAGGGGCAATTTTTAACCTGGCCAATCAACCTAACCTGCACATCTTTGGACTGTGGGAGGAAACCGGAGCACCCGAAGGAAACCCACGCAGACACGAGGAGAATGTGCAAACTCCACACAGACAGTGACCCGAGCCGGGAATCGAACCCGGGACCCTGGAGCTGTGAAGCAGCAGTGCTAACCACTGTGCTACCGTGCCGCCCAATAGGTTGGGACTTTATTCCCTGGAGCGTAAAAGAATGAGGGGAGATTTGATAGAGTTGTATAAGATTTTGATGGGTATAGATAGAGTGAATGCAAGCAGGCTTTTTCCACTGAGGCGAGGGGAGAAAAAAATCAGAGGGAATGGGCTAAGGGTGAAAGGAGAAAAGTTTAAAGGGAATATTAGAACATAGAACATAGAACATAGAAAAGCAACAGCACAAAGAGGCCCTTCGGCCCACAAGTTGTGCCGAACATGTCCCTACCTTCTAGACCTACCTATAACCCTCCATCCTATTAAGCTCCATGTACTCATCCAGGAGTCTCTTAAAAGACCCTATTGAGTTCGCCTCCATCACCACTGATGGCAGCCGATTCCACTTGCCCACCACCCTCTGTGTGAAAAACGTACCCCTAACATCTCCCCTGTACCTACCCCCCAGCACCTTAAACCTGTGTCCTCTCGTAGCAGCCATTTCCACCCTGGGAAAAAGCCTCTGAGAGTCCACCCGATCTATGCCTCTCAACATCTTATACACCTCTATTAGGTCTCCTCTCATCCTTCGTCTCTCCAAGGAGAAAAGACCGAGCTCCCTCAGCCTATCCTCATAAGGCATGCCACTCAATCCAGGCAACATCCTTGTAAATCTCCTCTGCACCCTTTCAATCTTTTCCACATCCTTCCTGTAATGAGGCGACCAGAACTGAGCACAGTACTCCAAGTGGGGGTCTGACGAGGGTCTTATATAGCTGCATATTAGGGGGGGCTTCTTCACGCAGAGAGTGGTGGGAGTGTGGAATGAGCTGCCGGATAAAGTGGTAAATGCTTTTAACATTTAAGAAAAACTTGGATGGGTTCATGGATGAGAGGGGTGTGGAGGGATATGGTCCAAGTGCAGGTCAGTGGGACGAGGCAAAAAATGGTTCGGCACAGACAAGAAGGGCCAAAAGGCCTGATTCTGAGTTGTAATTTTCTATGGTTCTATGGTTCTATGGCAGTGCAGTCGGTGTTGTCTACATGGACTTTAGCAAAGCCTTTGACAAGGTACAGCATGGTAGGTTGTTGCATGAAGTTAAATCTCACGGGATCCAGGGTGAGGTATCTAAATGGATACAAAATTGGCTTCTTGACAGAACAATAAGAAGTCTCACAACACCAGGTTAAAGTTGTGAGACTTCTTACTGTGCTTACCCCAGTCCAACGCCGGCATCTCCACATCACTTCTTGACAGAAGCCAGAGAGTGGTTGTAGAGGGTTGTTTTTCAAACTAGAGGCCGGTGACCAGCGGTGTGCCTCAGGGATCAGTGCTGGGCCCACTGTTATTTGTCATTTATATTAATGATTTGGATGAGAATATAGGAGGCATGGTTAGTAAGTTTGCAGATGACACCAAGATTGGTGGCATAGTGGACAGTGAAGAAAGTTAACTCCAATTGCAACGGGATCTTGATCAATTGGGCCAGTGGGCTGACGAATGGCAGATGGAGTTTAATTTAGACAAATGCGAGGTGATGCATTTTGGTAGATTGAACCAGGGCAGGACTTACTCAGTTAATGGTAGGGCGTTGGGGAGAGTTACAGAACAAAGAGATCTAGGACATGTTCATAGCTCCTTGAAAGTGAAGTCACGGGTGGACAGAGTGGTGAAGAAGAAGGCATTCGGTCAGAACATTGAATACAGGAGTTGGGACGTCTTGTTGAAGTTTTACAAGACATTGGTAAGGCCACACTTGGAATATTGTGTGCAATTCTGGTCATCCTATTGTAGAAAGGATATTATTAAACTAGAAAGAGTGCAGAAAAGATTTAATAGGATGCTACTGGGACTTGATGGATTGAGTTATGAGGAGAGGCTGAATAGACTGGGACTTTTTTCTCTGGAGCGTAGGAGGCTGAGGCGTGACCTTATAGAGGTCTATAAAATAATGAGGGGTATAGATCAGCTAGGTAGTCAATATCTTTTCCCAAAGGCAGGGGAGTCTAAAACTAGAGGGCAGAGGTTTAAGGTGAGAGGGGAGAGATACAAAAGTGTCCAGAGGGGCAATTTTTTCACACAGAGGGTGGTGAGTGTCTGGAACAAGCTGCCAGAGGTAGTAGTAGAGGCGAGTATAATTTTATCTTTTAATAAGCATTTAGATAGTTACATGGGTACGATGGGTATAGAGGGATATGGGCCAAATGCGGGCAATTGTGATTAGCCTAAGAGGTTTTTAAAAAAAAGGGCGGCGTGGACAAGTTGGGCCGAAGGGCCTGTTTCCATGCTGTAAACCTCTATGGCTCTATGACCCTCTGACAGTGCGGCACTCCCTCAGTACTGACCCTCTGACAGTGCGGCACTCCCTCAGTACTGACCCTCTGACAGTGCGGCACTCCCTCAGTACTGACCCTCTGACAGTGCGGCACTCCCTCAGTACTGACCTTCTGACAGTGCAGCACTCCCTCAGTACTGTCCCTCTGACAGTGCGGCACTCCCTCAGTACTGACCCTCTGACAGTGCAGCACTCCCTCAGTACTGTCCCTCTGACAGTGCGGCACTCCCTCAGTACTGACCCTCTGACAGTGCGGCACTCTCTCAGTACTGTACTGATCCTCTGACAGTGCGGCACTCCCTCAGTACTGACCCTCTGACAGTGCGGCACTCCCTCAGTACTGACCCTCTGACAGTGCGGCACTCTCTCAGTACTGACCCTCTGACAGTGCGGCACTCCTTCAGTACTGACACACTGACAGTACATTTAATGTCGGGTTATTGATCTAAAATATAAAATGTTGATGCACACTGAATTCAGGCAACCTCTGGAAATGGTTGTGCAACATTATGTTGATCAAGGGATGTTAATTGACGCTCCTTATCCAAGCCGTTTGTCTCTGTGTTTCAGGAATTCGGGGCATTGTGATGGGAAGGTTGTCCATGAACCGAGACTCTTTCTCCCTTCTGCTGAACTTTCTAGCTGTGAGTCTCTCGGCTACGGCTCTGATCAGCACCTACTGGTGTGTGGGGACTCAGAAAGTGCCGAAACCCACCTGTACTCAGATGAGGATGACAGACTGCACTATTCCTCTGAGCGTGGAGGATGATGCCAACAGCAGCGTGGGAGACAGCGGGTACAACTGGGAAACAGGCGACGACCGCTTCACCTTCCGATCATTCCATACAGGAATCTGGATATCCTGTGAGGAGAATATTACTGGAACAGGTCTGACCACTTAGATCAAGTTTCACATCATATTGATTGCATCTGACATGGCAATGGACCAACCGTGACAGTGTAGCACTCCCTCAGTACTGACCCTATAGCCGTGCGGCACTCCCTCAGTAATGACCCTCTGACAGTGCGGCACTCCCTCAGTAATGACCCTCTGACAGTGCGGCTCTCCCTCAGTAATGACCCTCTGACAGTGCAGCACTCCCTCAGTACTGACCCTCTGACAGTGCGGTACTCCCTCAGTACTGACTCTCTGACAGTGCAGAACTAACTCAGCACTGACCCTCTGACAGTGCGGCACTCCCTCAGTAATGACCCTCTGACAGTGCAGCACTCCCTCAGTACTGACCCTCTGACAGTGCGGTACTCTCTCAGTACTGACTCTCTGACAGTGCAGAACTAACTCAGCACTGACCCTCTGACAGTGCAGCACTCCCTCAGTACTGACCCTCTGACAGTGCGGCACTCCGTCAGTACTGACCCTCTGACAGTGCAGCACTCCCTCAGTACTGACCCTCTGACAGTGCAGAACTAACTCAGTACTGACCCTCTGACAGTGCAGCACTCTCTCAGTACTGACCCTCTGACAGTGCAGAACTAACTCAGCACTGACCCTCTGACAGTGCGGCACTCCCTCAGTACTGACCCTCTGACAGTGCGGCACTCCCTCAGTACTGACCCTCTGACAGTGCAGCACTCCCTCAGTACTGACCCTCTGACAGTGCAGCACTCCCTCAGCACTGACCTTCTGACAGTGCAGCACTCCCTCAGCACTGACCTTCTGACAGTGCAGCACTCCCTCAGTACAAAGAACAAAGGACAAAGGAAATTACAGCACAGGAACAGGCCCTTCGGCCCTCCAAGCGCCGATCACATTTATCTATCTAAACCAACTGCTTGTATTCCTCTATTTTCCGTTTGTTCATGTCTATCAAGATAAGTCTTAAATGTCTTAAATGCCCGACTGAACTAAAACCCATTACCCTTCTGGGGACTATATTCCTCTATTCCCATCCTATTCCTGTATTTGTCAAGACGCCCATTAAAAGTCACTATTTAAATGTTTTCCCATGGTGGGTTCTAAAACCTTTCCCCTCCCAGAGCAGCACCAGTGGATTATGCGCCAGTGACGTTACCACTGGGTCACTGTCTCCCTCTGGCTGCCATAGTTTCTACCTTACAAAGGTGCCTAGTGCCAAAGTGCTCCGACAAGCACTTTGAGAAGTCGATGCTGCAATAAAAATGCAAGTTCTTTCTGTGTTCTCCCTCAGTGATCCCTCAGAGATAGAGCAAGACGTCACTAAAGGCTGGCATCTTAACTCCAACAAAAAACATCAACAATATTATTGGAGAAGATTATTCGGGACAGGATTTAGTCACATTTGGATAAATATGGACTTATTAGCGAGAGGCAGCGTGGCTTTGTGCGGGGAGGTCGTGTCTCACAAACTTGATTGTGTTTTTTAAGGAAGTGACTAAGCTGATTGATGAGGGTAGGGCAGTGGATGTTGTCTACATGGACTTTAGCAAGGCCTTTGACAAGGTTCTTCATGGCAGGCTGATACAGAAGGTGAAGTTGCACGGGGTCCGCAGTGAGCTGGTAAGAAGGGTACAGAACTGGCTTGGTCGTAGAAGAGTTTTAAAAGTTTAAAGTTTATTTATTTGTGTCACAAGTAGGCTTACATTAACATTGCAATGAAGTTACTGTGAAAATCCCCTGGTCACCACACTCCAGCGCCTGTTCGGGTACACTGAGAGAGAATTTAGCATGGCTAATCCACCTAACCAGCACGTCTTTCGGACTGAGGGAGGAAACTGGAGCACTCAGAGGAAACCCACACAGACACGGGGAGAATTTGCAGACTCCACACAGACAGTGACCCAAGCTGGGAATTGAACTCAGGTCCAGGATATAGATAGGCTGGATACTTGGGTGGAGAAATGGCAGATGGAATTTAATCTGGACAAATGCGAGGTGATGCATTTGGAAGGTTTAATGCAGGAGGGAATTATATAGTAAATGGCAGAACCCTTAGAAGCATTAACATACAGAGGGATCTGGGCGTACAGGTCCACAGTTCCCTGTAAGTGGCAACACAAGTGGATAAGGTGGTCAAGAAGGCGTATGGCATGCTTGCCATCATTGGTTGGGACATAGAGTACAAAATTGGCAAGTCATGTTGCAGCTGTATACAACTTTAGCATGTTTGGAATATTGCATACAGTTCCGGTCGCCACACTACCAGAAGGATGTGGATGCTCTGGAGAGGATACAGAAGAGGTTTACCAGGATGTTGCCTGGTCTGGAGGTATTAGCTATGAGGAGAAGTTGGATAAGCTCGGTTTGCTTTCACTTGAGGCTGAGGCGCGACCTGATAGAGGTTTACAAAATGATGAGAAACATGGATAGAATGGATAGTCAGAGTCTTTTCCCCAGGGTAGAAATGTCAATTACCAGGGAACATGGGTTCAAGGTAAAAGGGAGAAAGTTTAAAGGAGATTTGAGAGGTAAGTTTTTTACACAGAGGGTGGTAAGTGCCTGGAATGCGCTGCCAGAGGGGGTGGGAGAAGCAGATACAATAGTGACATTTCAGTGGCACCTTAACACAGCCTTGCGGGGCACTGCCTGTCACAGAGGCAGGAGTCAAACCCCAGGCCACGGAGTTTGGAGATGAATTTTGCAGGAATAATGGTGTTGAAGGCTGAGTTCCCATTGGTGGAAGGGTCAGGAATCAGATTACACCGATTTCAGGTGGATGGCAAAAGAACCAGAGGCGATGTGAGAAAAATCATCTTTTTAATGCAGTGAGTGGTTAGGATCTGGGATACTCTGCCTGAGAGTGGGATAGAGACGGAGTCAATTGTGTCATTCAAAAAGGAATTGGGAAATTATCCAACAAGGAACATTTGCAGACCTATGGGGAAAAAGCAGAGAAGTGGGACTAGCTGAGATGCTCTTGCAGCGAGGCGGCATGAACATGGCGGGCTGAATGGTCTCCTTCTTTACTGTAATCATGTCATGATTCTACATATAGAAGAAATAAGAGGGGGACGAGGTTAGGTCCTTGGACGAAGGGTGCGGGGTAGTGGGATGGGGTGATGGGGAGACACCAGAGGTAATGGTGAGGGTTCAGGAAGAGACACTCCAGATCAGACAGATGAGCTGTTGATGGTGCTGTGTGCTGAAATGGTTTGTTGTGAGCATTTACTTAACCTTGAATGTGGATTCAATTTATTTTGCAAAATATTCCATGTTATCTGCTGGTCAGCAAGTGAGAACTGTGGTGTAGTTAATCCCAGTTCATCCGAGAATCTATATTGGGCGGATTGTCTTATGAGGAGAGGTTGGACAGACTGAGCTTGTATCCACTGGAGTTTAGAAGAGTTAAGAGGTGACTTGATTGAGACAAACAATATCCTGAGAGGTCTTGACAGGATTTTAAGTTTATTTATTGTTGTCACAAGTAGGCTTACATTAACACTGCAATGAAGTTACTGTGAAAGTCCCCTAGTCGCCGCACTCTGGCACCTGTTCTGATACACTGAGGGGAAATTTAGCATGGACAGCTCACCTAACCTGCGCATCTTTGGACTGTGGAAGGAAACCGGAGCACCCGGAGGAAACCCACACAGACACGGGGAGAACGTGAAGACTCCACACAGATAGTGACCCAAGCCGGGAATCGAACCCGGGTCCCTGGCGAGTCAGCAGCGCTAACCTCACACTGTGAAGCACCAAGTGGCTTACTCCTGCTCCTTATTGGTATGTGTGTAATCTGGCTTCGTTTCCTCTGGTCTGCCTATAAATTGTTGAGGTTTTTTTTTAATTGATTGAATGATTCGATTGCATAGAAATTTCTAGAAAATGCAACAACGTTAAGCCCAATAGGACCATGCCAGTGATTATGCCTCACTTGAATCTTTCCTCATCTCCACTACTTCTCACCCCACCTATTGTTCCTTCTCCCTCTTATCTATCGTCCCTCGAAATCCATCAAAGCTATTGCTCCATAATAGTGTCGAGTTTAGGTTTTAATATCAAGTCAGTGTTTTATGCGATTAAGTGATTTCATAAAGAATGAAAAAGCTTTTATGAAATGAGAAGATTAATAACAGGGTTACAGAGTTCAAGGTAAAGATTAAAAAACAAACCCCTGTAATTCTGGAATCAAAACAGAAAATGCAGGATATTCACATCAGGTTCTGTGAAAAAATAAATCGAGATTTTAACCTCGCAACAAACTCGGGTCCATGTTGAATAGAACCAACACTTACAGAACTGGCACGTCAGGAATGTTGGCTCCTGTCACAATATCCAGCAAAGAGTTATTGTCGATATTATTAATGGTACCCCCATCTCCCTTCAAATCTGCATCACCCATCTCCACAAAAGAAACTACCCGTGACTCCTCTGACTTTGCAAACTGCCATTCCAGTTCCAACCACCCTTTCCCTTGCAAAGTCCTTCAACAGATATTTGCCTCCCAAACATGAGCCTCCCAAATGCCCAGAACTCCATGGGGCAGGATTTTCCAGCCACGCTCACCCCAAAACTGAGGTCCATGGTCCACCCCTCACCCGCTCCGATTCCTGGGGTGGGCGGAACAGGAAAATTCACCCCCATGTTTGAATCTCTCGGGTGAGATCCCAGCCCCTGGCCCCAAGTCAGATAATAAAGTGAATGGAATGTTGGCATTTATAGCTAAAGGAATAGAATATAAAGGGAAGGAAGTATTGTTGCAACTACACAAGGCATTGGTGAGGCCGCACCTGGAGTATTGTGCACAGTTTTGGTCCCCTTATTTGAGGAAAGATGTAGTGGCATTGGAGGCGGTTCAGAGGAGGTTCACTAGATTGATTCCAGAGATGAGGGGTTTGACGTATGAAGAGAGATTGAACAGTTTACCGAGTCACCTAGTTACAGGAAGGATGTAAATAAGGTTGAAAGAGTGCAGAGAAGGTTCACAAGGATGTTGCCGGGACTTGAGAAGCTGAGTTACAGAGAGAGATTGAATAGGTTGGGACTTTATTCCCTGGAGCGTAGAAGATTGAGGGGAGATTTGATAGAGGTGTATAAGATTTTGATGGGTATAGATAGAGTGAATGCAAGCAGGCTTTTTCCACTGAGGCTAGGGGAGAAAAAGACCAGAGGGCATGGGTTAAGGGTGAAAGGAGAAAAGTTTAAAGGGAATATTAGGGAGGGCTTCTTCACGCAGAGAGTGGTGGGAGTGTGGAATGAGCTGCCGGATAAAGTGGTAAATGCAGGGTCACTTTTAACATTTAAGAAAAACTTGGACGGGTTCATGGATGAGAGGGGTGTGGAGGGATATGGTCCAAGTGCAGGTCAGTGGGACTAGGCATAAAATGGTTCGGCACAGACAAGAAGGGCCAAAAGGCCTGTTTCTGAGCTATAATTTTCTATGGTTCTATGGTTCTAGTTTAGGCCGATACTCTCTGGAATTTAGAAGAATGAGGGGAGATTAAATTGAGGTATACAAGATGATAAAAGGTGTGGATAAAGTAGACGTGGAGTAGATGCTTCCTCCTGTGTGGGACATTCAAGGACGAGAGGTCATAGTCTTAGGATAAGGCGTAGCAAATTCAAAACAGAGTTGAGGAGAAACTACTCCTCCCAAAGGGTTGTGAATCTGTGGAATTCACTCCCCCAAAGTGCGGTGGATGCTGGGACAGTGAGTAAATATAAGGAGGAGTTAGACAGATTTTTAATTGGTAATGGGTTGAAGGGTTATGGGGAGAAGGCAGGAAAATGGGGATGAGGAGCATATCAGCCATGATCGAATGGTGGAGCAGACCCGATGGGCCGAATGGCCTAATTCTGCTCATATATCTTATGAACTCATAAGTCCCGAATGACATTCAATGTGACTATGGTCTAGTAAACTACTGGCCCTCATTCATCCAGACCTGTTAGTGGTCTTTGACACGGCAATATTCACCTCCCACTCCTCTTTTCCATTGTCCAGCTGTGTCCATCGACATCTATCTGGATGCAATCTTAGCTATCTAGTCATCGCCAGAGAATCACCTGCAATGGCTTCTCATCCAATTCCACACCGTTGGGCGGCACAGTGGCACAGTGGTTAGCACTGCCGCCTCACGGCGCCAGGGATCTGGGTTCAATTCCAGCCTCGGGTCACTGTCAGTGTGGAGTTTGCACATTCTCCCCATGTCTGTGTGGATTTCCTCTAGGTGCTCCAACTCTCCACAGATGTGCAGGTTAGGTGGATTGGCCATGCTAATTATCCCTTAGTGTCCCAAGATGCCGAGGTTAGGGGGGAGTAGCGGGAAAAATACATGGGGTTAAGGGGATAGGGCCCGGATGGGAAGTTCTGTTGAAGGGTCGGTACAGACTCAATGGGCTGAATGGCCACTTTCTGCACTGCGGGGTTTCTATGATTACCTATGGAAAGCTCACAGTCTAACAGTGGCAGCGATGTGTCACCATCACACTGAAGCTCCTTCAACAACATCTTCCAGTCTCTACCCCCAAGAAGGACAAGAGCAGCAGGGACATGGGAACACCAACACACAAAAGGCTAAAGTCACAAACCATATGGTTTTGGAACTCTATCGCTGTTCCTTCATTGTTGCTGGGTCAAAATCCTGGAGGTCCTTTTACAGCGCTGTGGGGGTATCTACACCACGTGGACACCAGTCATTCAGGAAGGCAATTGTTGAGCTTGGCTTTTTGCTAGCTGGGTGTATCATAGTGACATTAAATCCTGGGTCCCACACCCAGCCAGTACAGGAACTGTGCTGGGACAGAGAGGGGGATGCACAGATTCATTCTTAAGTTGAATAACCGCCTGTCTTTCTTTTCAGGGGAGAAGTGTCGGAGTTTTATAGATTTGACTCCCAGCACACAGCAAGGTGAGAGAGCACCAGTTCATCAGGGTGGGCTGTGGATTGGAGGGATGGAGGAGGGAGAGGGGAGGTGATGGGGTGGTGGAGGGGATAGTGAGGTTAGGGATGGGGGAGGTTGGGGGTGAGAAGTGGGGATGAGGGGGGGGGGCGTGTGTGAGCTGTGGGGTGGGTGAGGGGGAGGGTGAGGTGGAGCGGGAGGGAAGTTGGGGGGGTGAGTGGAGTAGTGGGGATAGGCAGGGTGGAGGGAGGAGTGTAGTGGTGAGGAGGGGGTGCGTGTGAGCTGTAGGGTGGGTGAAGGAGAGGGTGAGAGGGGTGGGGGAGCGGGAGGGAGGTGGGTGAGGGAGAAGTTTGAGGGGGATGGGTGATGGGGGGTGAAGGGGAGAGTGAGGGGAGTAATGGGGGAGGGGGAGGCAGAGGGCAAGGGTGAGAGGGAATGTGAGGGGGAAGATGAGGGGGTTGGGGATGGGGGAGGGTGAGGGTGAGGAGGGTGAGGGGTTGGGTGAGGGGGAGGGGGAGGGGGAGGGAAAGGGGAGGGGGAGGGGAGGGCAAGGGGTGGGTGAGGGGTTTGGGTGGGGCAGGGGGTGGGTTGGGGATGGGGAGGGAGAGGGGGTTGGATGATGGGGAGCGGATTGAGGGGGAAGGGGTTGAGGATGGGGGAGGGTGAGGAGAAGGGTGAGGCGAAGGATGAGAATGGGGGAGGGTGGGGGAGAGGATGAGGGGGTTGGGGAGGGTGAGGAAAAGGGGGAGGGTGAGGGGTTTGGGTGGGGGCAGGGTGAGGGGGTTGGGGATGGGGAAGGAGAGGGGGTTGAATGAGGGATAGGGGTTTGAGGGGGAGGAGGTTGAGGATGGAGGAGGGTGAGGAGGAGGGTGAGGGGGAGGATGAGGATGGGGAGGGTGAGGGAGAGGATGAGGGGGTTGGGGATGGGGGACGGGGAGAGGGTTGGATGAGGGGGAAGGGTTTGTGGATAATGTGGTGACCCACTGTAATTACATGTTGTATGCCTGGACACACCCCTGCTGCACCTGACCCGAGACTCCTCCCTTTCCACCTGAACGAGGTATAAAGGTGACGGTTCCTCCCCCCTGCCTCAGTCTGGGCCAGGTTAGCTACAATGGTGTGTTCCAGCTCTTTGCGATTAAAAGCCTGTTATTTTCACTCACTCGCAGGAGTCCTCGTAAATTGATGGTTCATCAGATGGGGAGGGGGAGAAGGAAGGGTGAGGAGGAGGGGTTTGGGTGCGGGGGAAGGGGATGGGTGTGAGGGAGTCGAGGATGGGGAGGGTGAGGGGGGGGTGAATTCTTGATGATGTATCTTGTTTTAAATCCAGGGTTGAACAAAAACAAAGATAAAATTCACTTTGGGAATGAGAGGGTTGTGTTGAAGTGTAAATCTCACTGAAACAAAGGACTCTGCTCAGTTCCTGCTTTGTCCTTTTGGGAGGTGATAGAGGTTATACACCGTCTTGTTTCAAACAAGATATCAGTGGCTCAGTGGCCTGTGCTCTCTGACTGTCTCTGACTCTATCCGCTTTCTCCAATCTGGCCTGTACCTCGCTCTCTCTCCTCCATCACTGTCCTTGCCCTTTGTGAGTGGCTCAATATTAATCTGTAGACTTCTGTCTGTCTCATTATTTACCTGTCATTCTCTCTCCGCCCTTGCGTTTCTCTATTTTTCTCTTTTATTCTTTCTCTCTGGCTTGTTGTATATCTGTTTCTCACAGTTTCATAGAAACATAGAAAATAGGAGGAGTAGGAGCGGCACAGCGGCACAGTGGTTAGCCCTGCTGCCTCACAGCGCCAGAAACCTGGGTTCGATTCCCGGCTTGGGTCACAGTCTGTGTGGAGTCTGCACGTTCTCCCCGTGTCTGCGTGGGTTTCATCCGGGTGCTCCACTTTCCTCCCACAGCCTAAAGGTGTGCAGGCTTGGTTGATTGGCTGTGCTAAATTGCCCCTTGGTGTCCAAAGATTAGCCATGGTAAATGTGTGGGGTTATGGGGCCTGAGTAAGATGCTCTGTCAGAGAGTCAATGCAGACTCGATGGGCCACATGGCCTCCTTCTGCACTGTAGGGATTCTTTGGTTCTATTTGGCCCTTTGAGCCTGCTCAGCCATTCAATATGATCATGGGTGACCCTCTTTCTCAATGCCACATTCCTGCTTTCTCCCCATACCCCTTGATGCCACTAAAATCTAAAAATTGATCGATCTCTTTCTTGAATATATTCAGTGATGTGGCCGCCACAGCTTTCTGTGGTCGGGAATTCCACAGATTCACCACCCTCAGTTAAGAAATTTCTCCTCATCTCAGCCCTAAATCGTCTACCCCATATCCTGAGACTGTGCCCTCTAGTTCTAGATTCCCCAACCAGGAAAACATCCTCCCTGGATCTAGTCTGTCCAGTCCTGATAGAATTTTATACATTTCATCTCCGTCTCCTGCTGCTCTTCAACTCATCTCCTTCCCCGTGTCTTGGTTTCCCTTCTTTCTCTCACTTTGTGTATCTCCTGTCCTGTTCTGTTTTGATCCAATTCACTCTATCTCTCGCTGCTGTTCTCTGCACTCTCTTTCTTCAAGTCTCCTGTCCTGTCTGTTTGCCACTCATTCCCCTCTTTAATCCACATTCTCTCACTGGATTATAATGAAGATGCAATTATCACACATTGAGACTGATAATTACTGAATGTCCAAAGCCCCCTCAATCTTCCCCTTCTCCCCTGTGGGACAGGTATCCTGTGGCTCTCGCTGGTCTCGGAGGTTCTCTACATTGTCCTGCTCTCCATTAGTTTCTTGCTGATGGGGTTGGATTTGTGTTTCTCAGGAAACCCCACTTGCGGACTGAAACTCAATGCATTTGCAGCCATTTTCTCTGTCTTGTCTGGTAAGTGAGTGTCTAAAACCACCGGACTGTCCACAGGTGAGTAAAGTAAAGCTCCCTCTACACTGTCAACATCAAACACTCCCAGGACAGGGACAGCACATGGTGAGATACAGAGTAAAGCTCCCTCTGTGATGTCCCCTATCAAACACTCCTGGGAATTTCCTGTCAGTATTGATACCCTACTTCCAGCCACCAAGGATCCCCAGTAAATATTAACAAACTTTCTGAAGATATTGTGGGGCGGCACGGTAGCACAGTGGTTAGCACTGCTGCTTCACAGCTCCAGGGTCCCGGGTTCGATTCCCGGCTCGGGTCACTGTCTGTGTGGAGTTTGCACATTCTCCTCGTGTCTGCGTGGGTTTCCTCCGGGTGCTCCGGTTTCCTCCCACAGTCCAAAGATGTGCGGGTTAGGTTGATTGGCCAGGTTAAAAATTGCCCCTTAGAGTCCTGAGATGCGTAGGTTAGAGGGATTAGCGGGTAAAATATGTGGGGGTAGGGCCTGGGTGGGATGGTGGTCGGTGCAGACTCGATGGGCCGAATGGCCTCCTTCTGCACTGTAGGGATTCTATGATTCTATGATATAGATACACTCCTGTCAATACTGATAGAACTCCAACATATTCTGTGATAGTTTTCATATTGCGGACTCTGTCAGTGAGGTAGAGTGTGCATCTGTGTGCATTTGTGAGAGACTGTGTGCTTACTGTGTTTGACATTGTGTTCGCATGTGTGTAACTCCATCCGTGATGACACGAGTATGTAACAGTGTCCAAATATGTGTCAGAAGATCACTATGTGTTTGTGACTGTGTAATTATTGACGTTAGTGAGAGTCTGTGTTTGCGGCATCTTTGCATGAGTGTCAGTTTGTGAGTATTAATGTGTGTGTATCAGTGTGAGAGTGTATCAGTGTGAGTGTGTATCAGTGTGGGAGTGTATCAATGTGGGAGTGTATCAGTGTGAGAGTGTATCAGTGTGGGAGTGTATCAATGTGGGAGTGTATCAGTGTGAGTGTGTATCAGTGTGGGAGTGTATCAGTGTGAGAGTGTATCAGTGTGAGAGTGTATCAGTGTGGGAGTGTATCAATGTGGGAGTGTATCAGTGTGGGAGTGTATCAGTGTGGGAGTGTATCAGTGTGAGAGTGTATCAGCGTGAGAGTGTATCAGCGTGAGAGTGTATCAGCGTGAGAGTGTATCAGTGTGAGAGTGTGTCAGTGTGAGAGTGTATCAGTGTGGGAGTGTATCAATGTGAGTGTATCAGTGTGGGAGTGTATCAGTGTGAGAGTGTATCAGTGTGAGAGTGTGTCAGTGTGAGAGTGTGTCAGTGTGAGAGTGTATCAGTGTGAGAGTGTGTCAGTGTGAGAGTGTGTCAGTGTGAGAGTGTATCAGTGTGGGAGTGTATCAATGTGAGTGTATCAGTGTGAGTGTATCAGTGTGAAAGTGTATCAATGTGAGAGTGTATCAGTGTGAGAGTGTGTCAGTGTGAGAGTGTGTCAGTGTGAGAGTGTATCAGTGTGGGAGTGTATCAATGTGAGTGTATCAGTGTGAGAGTGTATCAGTGTGGGAGTGTATCAATGTGAGTGTATCAGTGTGAGAGTGTATCAGTGTGAGAGTGTATCAATGTGAGAGTGTATCAGTGTGAGA
The DNA here is from genome assembly GCF_964213995.1 of Mustelus asterias. Taxonomy (NCBI): domain Eukaryota; kingdom Metazoa; phylum Chordata; class Chondrichthyes; order Carcharhiniformes; family Triakidae; genus Mustelus; species Mustelus asterias. The sequence goes on along the minus strand of NC_135821.1, from coordinate 29,226,037 downwards.
GTGTGTCAGTGTGAGAGTGTGTCAGTGTGAGAGTGTATCAGTGTGGGAGTGTATCAATGTGAGTGTATCAGTGTGAGAGTGTATCAGTGTGGGAGTGTATCAATGTGAGTGTATCAGTGTGAGAGTGTATCAATGTGAGAGTGTATCAGTGTGAGAGTGTGTCAGGGTGAGAGTGTGTCAGTGTGAGAGTGTATCAGTGTGAGAGTGTATCAGTGTGAGAGTGTATCAGTGTGGGAGTGTATCAGTGTGAGAGTGTATCAGTGTGGGAGTGTATCAATGTGAGTGTATCAGTGTGAGAGTGTATCAGTGTGGGAGTGTATCAGTGTGAGAGTGTATCAGTGTGAGAGTGTATCAGTGTGGGAGTGTATCAATGTGGGAGTGTATCAGTGTGAGAGTGTATCAGTGTGGGAGTGTATCAGTGTGAGAGTGTATCAGCGTGAGAGTGTATCAGCGTGAGAGTGTATCAGCGTGAGAGTGTATCAGCGTGAGAGTGTATCAGTGTGAGAGTGTATCAGTGTGGGAGTGTATCAGTGTGGGAGTGTATCAGTGTGAGTGTATCAGTGTGAGAGTGTATCAGTGTGAGAGTGTATCAGTGTGAGAGTGTGTCAGTGTGAGAGTGTGTCAGTGTGAGAGTGTATCAGTGTGGGAGTGTATCAATGTGAGTGTATCAGTGTGGGAGTGTATCAGTGTGAGAGTGTATCAGTGTGAGAGTGTGTCAGTGTGAGAGTGTGTCAGTGTGAGAGTGTATCAGTGTGAGAGTGTGTCAGTGTGAGAGTGTGTCAGTGTGAGAGTGTATCAGTGTGGGAGTGTATCAATGTGAGTGTATCAGTGTGAGTGTATCAGTGTGAAAGTGTATCAATGTGAGAGTGTATCAGTGTGAGAGTGTGTCAGTGTGAGAGTGTGTCAGTGTGAGAGTGTATCAGTGTGGGAGTGTATCAATGTGAGTGTATCAGTGTGAGAGTGTATCAGTGTGGGAGTGTATCAATGTGAGTGTATCAGTGTGAGAGTGTATCAGTGTGAGAGTGTATCAATGTGAGAGTGTATCAGTGTGAGAGTGTGTCAGTGTGAGAGTGTGTCAGTGTGAGAGTGTATCAGTGTGGGAGTGTATCAATGTGAGTGTATCAGTGTGAGAGTGTATCAGTGTGGGAGTGTATCAATGTGAGTGTATCAGTGTGAGAGTGTATCAATGTGAGAGTGTATCAGTGTGAGAGTGTGTCAGTGTGAGAGTGTGTCAGTGTGAGAGTGTATCAGTGTGAGAGTGTATCAGTGTGAGAGTGTATCAGTGTGGGAGTGTATCAGTGTGAGAGTGTATCAGTGTGGGAGTGTATCAATGTGAGTGTATCAGTGTGAGAGTGTATCAGTGTGGGAGTGTATCAGTGTGAGAGTGTATCAGTGTGAGAGTGTATCAGTGTGGGAGTGTATCAGTGTGAGAGTGTATCAGTGTGAGAGTGTATCAGTGTGAGTGTGTCAGTGTGTGTCAGCTGGTTAGTGTGCATCTCAGCTTTTTTGAGTGTCAGTACAGTTGAGTATCAGTCTCTGCAAGAACATTAACACAAGTGTGCCGGTGCGGGAGGGTGCAGTGTGGGAGAGTGTAGTGAAGTGTGTTGGTGCGGGAGGGTGCAGTGTGGGAGAGTGTAGTGAAGTGTGCCGGTGCGGGAGGGTGCAGTGTGGGAGAGTGTAGTGAAGTGTGCCGGTGCGGGAGGGTGCAGTGTGGGAGAGTGTAATGAAGTGTGCCGGTGCGGGAGGGTGCAGTGTGGGAGAGTGTAGTGAAGTGTGTCGGTGCGGGAGGGTGCAGTGTGGGAGAGTGTAGTGAAGTGTGTCGGTGCGGGAGGGTGCAGTGTGGGAGAGTGTAGTGAAGTGTGCCGGTGCGGGAGGGTGCAGTGTGGGAGAGTGTAGTGAAGTGTGCCAGTGCGGGAAGGTGCAGTGTGGGAGAGTGTAGTGAAGTGTGTCGGTGCGGGAGGGTGCAGTGTGGGAGAGTGTAGTGAAGTGTGTCGGTGTGCCTGTGTCAGTGTGGGTGTGTGTAGTGAAGTGTGTCGGTGTGCCTGTGTCAGTGTGGGAGAGTGTAGTGAAGTGTGTCGGTGTGTCAGTGTGGGTGTGTGTAGTGAAGTGTGTCGGTGTGCCTGTGTCAGTGTGGGAGAGTGTAGTGAAGTGTGTCGGTGTGCCTGTGTCAGTGTGGGGGTGTGTAGTGAAGTGTGTCGGTGTGCCTGTGTCAGTGTGGGAGAGTGTAGTGAAGTGTGTCGGTGTGCCTGTGTCAGTGTGGGAGAGTGTAGTGAAGTGTGTCGGTGTGCCTGTGTCAGTGTGGGTGTGTGTAGTGAAGTGTGTCGGTGTGCCTGTGTCAGTGTGGGAGAGTGTAGTGAAGTGTGTCGGTGTGCCTGTGTCAGTGTGGGAGAGTGTAGTGAAGTGTGTCGGTGTGCCTGTGTCAGTGTGGGTGTGTGTAGTGAAGTGTGTCAGTGTGTCAGTGTGGGTGTGTGTAGTGAAGTGTGTCGGTGTGCCTGTGTCAGTGTGGGAGAGTGTAGTGAAGTGTGTCAGTGTGCCTGTGTGAGTGTGGGAGAGTGTAGTGAAGTGTGTCGGTGTGCCTGTGTCAGTGTGGGTGTGTGTAGTGAAGTGTGTCAGTGTGCCTGTGTCAGTGTGGGAGAGTGTAGTGAAGTGTGTCGGTGTGCCTGTGTCAGTGTGGGTGTGTGTAGTGAAGTGTGTCAGTGTGTCAGTGTGGGAGAGTGTAGTGAAGTGTGTCGGTGTGCCTGTGTCAGTGTGGGTGTGTGTAGTGAAGTGTGTCGGTGTGCCTGTGTCAGTGTGGGAGAGTGTAGTGAAGTGTGTCAGTGTGCCTGTGTCAGTGTGGGTGTGTCAGTGTGCGTGTGTCAGTGTGGGTGTGTCAGTGTGGGTGTGTCAGTGTGGGTGTGTGTAGTGAAGTGTGTCAGTGTGCGTGTATCAGTGTGGGTGTGTCAGTGTGGGTGTGTCAGTGTGGGTGTGTCAGTGTGGGTGTGTGTGTGGGTGTGTGTAGTGAAGTGTGTCAGTGTGGGTGTGTGTAGTGAAGTGTGTCAGTGTGGGTGTGTGTAGTGAAGTGTGTCAGTGTGGGTGTGTCAGTGTGGGTGTGTCAGTGTGCCTGTGTCGGTGTGGGTGTGTCAGTGTGGGTGTGTCAGTGTGGGTGTGTCAGTGTGGGTGTGTCGGTGTGCCTGTGTCAGTGTGGGTGTGTCAGTGTGGGTGTGTCAGTGTGGGTTTGTCAGTGTGGGTGTGTCGGTATGCCTGTGTCAGTGTGGGTGTGTCAGTGTGGGTGTGTCAGTGTGCCTGTGTCGGTGTGCCTGTGTCAGTGTGGGTGTGTGTAGTGAAGTGTGTCAGTGTGCGTGTATCAGTGTGGGTGTGTCAGTGTGGGTGTGTCAGTGTTGGTGTGTCAGTGTTGGTGTGTCAGTGTGGGTGTGTCAGTGTGGGTGTGTCAGTGTGGGTGTATCAGTGTGGGTGTATCAGTGTGGGTGTGTCAGTGTGCCTGTGTCAGTGTGGGTGTGTCGGTGTGCCTGTGTCAGTGTGGGTGTGTCGGTGTGCCTGTGTCAGTGTGGGTGTGTGTGATGCTATTCCTTTATTCCCAGGCCTGTTGGGAATGGTTGCCCACATGATGTACACACAAGTTTTCCAAGTGACAGCGAGCCAAGGGCCAGAGGACTGGAGACCACACCGCTGGGACTTTGGCTGGTCCTTCTAGTGAGTACCGAGCAGTGAAGGGCATGTTTCATTGTTAGTTTGCAGTGCGGCCTCACTGGCTGTCCCCTCGCTAACCTTTGGCTGTTTTGCAGCTTGGCTTGGGTCTCCTTCACATTCTGCATGGCTTCTTCAGTCACGGCTCTGAACATCTACACCAAGACAGTCCTCGAGTTCCACCAGTCGCAGAAAATCTACAAACGCAGCTTGAAGCGGAGGCCCGAGGAGCTGTACTATTTCTCAGGCCACACCAGCCACTCAATCTCCAGCTCTGTTGAAGTCTTTTCCAATGCGGCTCCGAATCTCCTGATGGGCAGATCAGTGGCGGACGAGCCGGAGACTGCCGATTCCCTGGGGGATGAACATTGCTAATGGGTGTCGGAGTCTGCGGCCGGTTGCCTCGGCTGTTTGCTTTTGTTGATGTGATGTGTAGTTTCCCTTCGAAACACTGTCAATGTAAAAGCATTTCCCAATAAACATCCTGAGCTGTGGGCACAGTGACCCCTCCAGGGGTTTGGCGTTGAACCCCACTCCAGCTGAGTGGGCTAACACTGACTGTGATTCACGGCTGGACATTGACGAGTGGATGGTTGCAGATTCTGATTGGTTTTGACGTATTGATTGATAGGGAATTGGTTGAAAGCAGGATGTAGCCCCAGGGCATCCTGTGTATCGGAGTGCGGTTTTACTCATCTTTCCAATAACCCTTTGAATAAAAGCAAATTACTGCAGAGGCTGGAATCTGAAACCAAAAGAGAAAATGCTGGAAAATCTCAGCAGGTCTGGCAGCATCTGTAAAGAGAGAAAAGAGCTGACGTTTCGAGTCCAGATGATCTTTTGTCAAAGATAAGAGGCAGAGAAAGTGGGAGATATTTATACTGCAGGGTGAAGGAATGAAAGATGAGTCATAGCCACAGAAACCAGGAGAAAGGCTGCTAATGGCAGCCCATAGAGAGAATAAAGGGTGCGAATGGCCAAACAGCAGAGAAGCTGAAATCAGAGGGTAAACTGTGGCAGATGAAGATGTGGGGGGAGGGGTGGGGTGGGGGGGTGGTGGGAATGAGTGGGAGAGAGGTAAAATTTAGAAAAAGGGGGAAAGGGGAAGCAAAGGGGGGAGCAAAGGTAAGAAAAGGGGGATAAAGTTGGGGGAAAAAGTGGGGGGAAGAAAAATGAAGAAAGACAAATAAAGAAATAAAAGGTGGAGAACAGTAAAAAATTAAATAAAATGAAAACAGAGGGGGTGGAGGTGGGGTAGAGCTAATTATCTGAAGTTGTTGAATTGGATGTTGAGACCGGAAGGTTGTAAAGTGCCCAGCCGGAAGATGAGATGCTGTTCCTGCAGTTTGCGTTGAGCTTCACTGGAACATTGCAGCAGACCAAGGACAGATATGTGGGCATGGGAGCAGGATCGTGTGTTAAAATGGCGAACAACAGGAAGGTCAGGGTCCTGATTGCACACAGACCGAAGGTGCTCAGCAAAGCCATCACCCAGTCTACGCTTGGTCTCTCTGATATAGAGACCACATTGGGAGCAGCAAATGCAATAGACCAAATTGAAAGAGGTGCAAATGAGACACTGCTTAACCTGGAATGAATGTTTTGGGCCTTGGATGGTAAACATGGGAGAGGTAAAGGGACAGGTGTTACACCTTCTGCATGGGAAGGTGCCATGAGTGAGGGGAGAGGTTTGGGTATAGTAGAGGGCACTAGGTTATCCCGGAGGGAATGGTCTCTGCGGTCTCGACCCTTTGAAGCTGTCCTATGGCCTTCTGATCACTAAACATGTTACCAAACAACTGGTTCAATACTGTGAGCCAGAAAGTGGGAATATCTGAAAGTGCTGGAACAAATGGTGGCACAGCGGCACAGTGGTTGGCACTGCTGCTTCACAGTGCCAGGGACCTGGGTTCAATTCCAGCCTTGGGTGACTCTCTGTGTGGAGTTTGCACCTTCTCCCCGTGTCTGCGTGCGTTTCCTCAGGCGCTCCAGTTTCCTCCCACTCCAAAGATGAGCGGGTTAGGTTGATTGGCCATCCTAAATGGTCCCTTAGTGTCAGGGAGATTAGCAGGGTAATTTTATGGGGTTACAGGGATAGGGCCTGGGTGGGATTGTTGTCGGTGCAGGCTCGATGGGCCGAATGGCCTCCTTCTGCACTGTGGGGATTCTATGATTCTATTCTGTGAAGTAAATGTTGATACAGATTCGTACAGGGGATATGGATGGAGACATTGATAGCGCAAGGGAAGGCAGTGTATCAGGTCTGAGATGGGAGAGGGTGAGTAGAGACCGTGGGAGAGGAAATTAAACAGTTGGGTACAAAAAGCGAGGAGGAGACTGAACATAGTATGGAGGATAGCTACATTTATTGCTCTTGTTCCAGGATGCTTCCTCCAACAGCCTCTTAAAATTCAAAAATGGATGGAACGTAGGACGATGATGGAGTAAGAGCGAGACTTGGTGTGAATGCTGGAGAGAGGCGGGGAAGGGGAGGAATGCTGGAGGGAGGAGGAGAAAAGCTGAAGGGAGGGGGGTGGGGAAATGCTGGAGAGAGGGGAATGCTGGAGGGGGGATGGGGAATGCTGGAGGGAGGGGGTGGGGAATGATGGTATGAGTGAGTGAACAAAAATAGATTGGATGGGTTAAGAGAGGGTATATGGAGAACTAGAGGTAAGAATAACATAGGAAATGAGTGAAGGAGAGAAGCAGTAAAGAAGAAATGGATAGAGTGGGAGATACAAGATTCGGGGTGGCACAGTGGTTAGTACTGCTGCCTCACAGCGCCTGAGAGCCGGGTTCAATTCTGACCTTGGGTGACTATCTGTGTGGAGTTTGCACATTCTCCCCATGGATTTCTTATTAGAGTCGCAAGTAGGCTTACATTAACACTGCAATGAAGTTACTGTGAAAATCCCCTAGTTGTCACACTCCGGCACCTGTTCGGGTAACACTGAGGGAGAATTTAGCACGGTCAGTGCACCCTAACCAGCACGTCTTTCAGACTGTGGGAGGAAACCGGAGCACCCGGAGGAAACCCACGCAGATACGGGGAGAACGTGCAGACTCCGCACAGACAGTGACCCAAGCTGGGAATTGAACCCGGGTCCCTGGCGCTGTGAGGCAGTAGTGCTAACCCACTGTGCCACCGTGGCCTGGGTGGGATCATTGTCGGTGCAGACTTGATGGGTCGAATGGCCTCCTTCTGTACTGTGGGGATTCTATAGTTCATGTAGTGAATGCAAGAGTCATTTAAATCTTCGCTGATGTACTGTTCCCTTTGAGGTTTGTCAGTTACTGGCTGTCGGTGAAATCAGCAGTTGTATTAGCTGGGGAAGCAAGGCTGGGTCTCCAGTGAGTACACTCAGTAACAAAGAGGTCTGTCTATTTGAAACAGAGCGTCTTATTGCCTGAAATATGAAACGCCAATGGCTTGGCCATTACCACTCTGCCCCTTGCACCATCACGGAAGCTTCTCACGGGTTCTCACTGATGGAGAGGATTTGAGAACAATTAAATCCACTCTCCAGCAGATGGCATTTACAGGATTTAAATGGATATTGGAAGGTGGATGAGCCCTGGGAACAGCTGTGTAACGGATCAAACTGAATTCAATTAGTTAGGTTTCTCAATGCAGTCTGTATACTGGAGACTACTAATCAGGCAGACCAACAAAGCACTCAGCTTCTGAATGGAACAGTTAATGTTTCAGCTGAAAACTCTCAGTAGAAAGGAAGAGAATGCAAACACCATTTAAAACTGACCCAAACAAAGAGGAAGAACAGGTAATTGCACAGGGATAGGTACTGGGACCATAGCAACTGATCATGGAACTAACAGAGTTCTGAACAATAACCCAGGGATGTGGGAACTAAACAAGACTGCTCTTACTTTGGTTCTGTCTTCACAAAAGAGGATACAAATCAGATGTCAGAAATGTTGGAGAATGCAAGATTTAGTGAAATGGAAGAACTGAGGGAGATCAATATTAGTAGAGAAATGGAGATGGCAAAATTGATGCATTGAAGGCAGATAAATCCCCAGGGCCTGATAATCTACACCCCGGAGTACTTAAGGAAGTGGCTCTAGAAATAGTGGATGCATTGGTGGTCACCTTCCAGGATTCTATAGACTCTGGAACAGTCCCTGCAGATTGGAGGGTAGCTAATGTCACTCCAATATTCAAAAAGGGAGATAGAGAGAAAACAGGGAATTATAGACCAGTAAGCTTAACATCGGCAGTGGGGAAAATTCTCAAATCCATTCTCAAGGACTTTGTAGCGGTGCAAACAGTGGCAGGATCAGAGAGTCAGCATGGATTTATGAAGGGGAAATCATGTTTGACAAATCTGTTGGAATTCTTTGAAGATGTAACTAGTAGAGTTGACAAGGGGGAGCCAAGTCAATGTGGTATATTTGGACTTTCAGAAAGCTTTTGAAAAATCCTCATAAGAGATTATCGTGCAAGATTAAAGCGCATGGGATTGGGGGAAGTGTACTGAGATGGATAGAAAACTGGTTGGCAGAGAGGAAACAAAGAGTAGGAATTAATGAGTCCTTTTCAAATTGGCAGGCAGTAACTAGTGGGGTGCCACAGGAATCGATGCTGGGACCCCAGATATTCACAATATATATTAATGATTTGGATGAGGGAACAAAATGTAACATCTCAAAGTTTGCAGATGATACCAAGTTGGGTGGGAGGGTGAACTGTGACGAGGATGCAGAGATCCTTCACCATGATCTGGACAGGTTGGATGAGTGGACAAATCAATGACAGATGCAGTATAATTTGGATAAATGTGAGGTTATTCACTTTGGAAGCAAAAACAAGAAGGCAGATTACTACCTGAATGGCTGTAAATTGGGAGAGGGGAGTGTGCAGTGGGACCTGGGTGTCCTTGTGCCGATGGTAGTCATGATGTGGAGATCCCGGCATTGGACTGGGGTAAACACAGTAAGAAGTCCCACAACACCAGGTTAAAGTCCAACAGGTTTATTTGGTAGCAAAAGCTACCAAATTTATTTGCCCTGTTTGTGAATAGAACTCCCACTCACCTGACGAAGGAGCAGCGCTCCGAAAGCTCGTGGCTTTTGCTACCAAATAAACCTGTTGGACTTTAACCTGGTGTTGTGAGACTTCTTACTGTGTCCCTGTGCACCAGTCACTGAAGGTAAGCACACAGGTGCAGCAGGCGGTAAAGAAGGCAAATGGTATGTTGGCCTTCATTGTGAGAGGTTTCGAGTACAGGAGCAGGAATATGTTGTTGCAATTATACAGGGCCTTGGTGAGGTCACACCTAGAGTATTGCGTGCAATTTTGGCCTCCTTTTCTGAGGAAGGATGTTCTTGCTCTCGAGGGAGTGCAGCAAAGATTTACCACGGTGATTCTGGGGATGGTGGGACTGATGTATGAGGAGAGATTGACTTGGTTAGGATTGTTTTCGCTGGAGTTCAGATGAATAAGTCTCATAGAGACTTATAAAATTCTAACAGGCCTAGACAGGGTAGATGCAGGGAGGATGCTCCCGATGTTGGGAGAGTCCAGAACCAGGGGTCCCAGTCTGAGGTTCAGGGTAGACCATTTAGGACGGAGGTGAGGAGACATTTCTTCACCCAAAGAGTGGTGGGCCTGTGGAATTCAATACCACAGGAAGTAGTTGATGCCAAAACACTGAATGTGTTCAAGAGGTGGCTGGATATAGCACTTGGAGTGAATGGGATCAAAGGTTATGGGGAAAAAACAGGATTAGGCTATTGAGTTGAATATTGGCCATGATCGTGATGAATGGTGGAGCAGGATCGAAGGGCTGAATGGTCTCCTCCTGCTCCTATCTTTCTATGTTTCTATCACAGCTATGATGGGCCAATTGGCTTCCTTCTGTGCTCCACATTTCTATCATTCTACAGCAAAGGGCACTGGGATGGAGGAGCTGCTACAACTAAGAGAGGGAGCAGCTAGCTCAGGGACTGGAGATAGTGAGTGATAGAGTGAGGGAGTGGGGAGTGGAGTGAATGAGGGACAGGAATGGAGCACGTGAGGGAGTAATATTCTATTCATTCATGGGACATGAGCATCGCTGGTTGGCCAGAATTTATTGCCCATCCCTAGTTGCCTTGAGAAGGTGGGGGTGAGCTGCCTTCTTGAATCGCTGCAGTCCATGCGCTGTGGGTTGACCCACAATGCCGTTAGGGAGGGAATTCCAGGATTTTGTCCCAGCGACTGCAGAGGAACGGCAATTATATTTCCAAGTCAGGACGTGAGTGGCTTGGAGGGGAACTTGCAGGTGGTGGTGTTCCCATGTGTCTGCTGCCCTTGTCCTTCTAGATGGAAGTGGTCGTGGGTTTGGAAGGTGCTGTCTAAGGATCTTTGGTGAATTGCTGCAGCGCATCTTGTAGATGGTACTCACGCTGCTACTGAGCGTCGGTGGTGGAGGGATTGAATGTTTGTAGATGTGGTGCCAATCAAGCGGGGCTGCTTTGTCCTGGATGATGTTGAGCTTCTTGAGAGTTGTTGGAGCTGCACCCATTCAGGCAAGTGGAGAGTATTCCATCACACTCCTGACTTGTGCCTTGTAGATGGTGGATAGGCTTTGGGGAGTCAGGAGGGGAGTTACTCGCCGCAGTATTCCCAGCCTCTGACCTGCTCTTGTAGCCACTGTCTTCATGTCTTGAATACAGTTGAGTTTCTCCCCCAAGTTGAGTTTAACCCCAAGAATGTTGACAGTTGGAGATTCAGTGATGGTAACACCATTGAATGTTAAGGGGTGGTGGATAGCGTGTCTCTTATTGGTGATGGTCATTGTCTGGCATTTGTGTGGTGTGAATGTTACTTGCCACTTGTCAGCCCAAGCCTGGACATTGTCCAGATCTTGTTGCATTTGAACATGGACTGTTTCAGTATCTGAGGAGTCGCAAATGGTGCTGAACATTGTGCAATCATCAGTGAACATCCGCATTTCTGACCATATGATGGTGGGAAGGTCATTGATGAAGCAGCTGAAGATTGTTGGGCCTCGGACACTAACCCTGAGGGACTCCTGCAGAGATGTCTTGGAGCTGAGATGACTGACTCTCCACAACCACAACCATCTTCCTATGTACCAGGTATGACTCCAACCAGCGGAGAGTTTGTCTCCTGATACCCATTGATTTTGCTAGGGCTCCTTGATGCCACATCCGGTTGAATGCGGCCTTGATGTCGAGGGTTGTCACTCTCACCTCACCTCTGGAATTCACCTCTTTTGTCCATGTTTGAACCAAGGCTGTAATGAGGTCAGGAGCTGAGTGACCCTGGTGAACCCAAACTGGGCGTCACTGAGCAGGTTATTGCTGAGCAGGTGCTGCTTGATAGCACTGATGATGACGCTACCATCACTTACTAGTGATCGAGAGTAGACTGATTGGGCGGCAATTGGCTGGGTTGGATTTGTCCTGCTTTTTGTGTCCAGGACACACATGTACCTGTGAAGAATAAGTAAGTGAGGGAGTGGAGTGAGTGAGGGAGTGGGGAATGGAGCGAGTGAGGGAGTGGGAAGTGGAGTGAGTGAGGGAGTGGGGAACGGAGCGAGTGAGGGAGTGGGGAATGGAGCAAGTGAGGGAGTGGGGAATGGAGCGAGTGAGGGAGTGGGGAATGGAGTGAGTGAGGGAGTGGGGAATGGAGCGAGTGAGGGAGTGGGGAACGGAGCGAGAGAGGGAGTGGGGAGTGGAGTGAGTGAGGGAGTGGGGAGTGGAGTGAGTGAGGGAGTGGGGGTGGAGGGAGTGAGGGAGTGGGGGGTGGAGGGAGTGGGGAGTGGAGGGAGTGAGGAATGGAGTGAGCGAGGGAGTGGGGAGTGGAGCGAATGAGGGAGTGGAGTGAGTGACGGAGTGGGGAGTGGAGCGAGTGAGGGAGTGGGGAGTGGAGTGAGTGAGGGAGTGCGGAATGGAGTGAGTGAGGGAGTGGAGTGAGTGAGTGAGTGGGGAGTGGAGCGAGTGAATGAGTGGGGAGTGGAGTGAGTGGGGAGTGAGTGAGTGAGAGAGTGGAGTGAGTGAGTGGGGAGTGGAGCGAGTGAAGGAGTGGGGAATGGAGTGAGTGAGGGAGTGGGGAATGGAGTGAGTGGAGTGGGGAATGGAGTGAGTGAGGGAGTGGAGTGAGTGAGTGAGGGAGTGGAGCGAGTGAAGGAGTGGGGAATGGTGAGTGAGGGAGTGGGGAATGGAGTGAATGAGGGAGTGGAGTGAGTGAGGGAGTGGGGAATGGAGTGAGTGAGGGAGTGGGGTGAGTGAAGGAGTGGGGAATGGAGTGAGTGAGGGAGTGGGGAATGGAGTGAATGAGGGAGTGGAGTGAGTGAGGGAGTGGGGAATGGAGTGAGTGAGGGAGTGGGGAGTGGAGTGAGTGAGGGAGTGGAGTGAGTGAGGGAGTGGGGATTGGAGCGAGTGAGGGAGTGGGGAGTGGAGCGAGTGAGGTAGTGGGGAATGGAGCGAGTGAGGGAGTGGGGAATGGAGTGAGTGAGGGAGTGGGGAATGGCGCGAGTGAGGGAGTGGGGAATCGAGCGAGTGAGGGAGTGGAGTGAGTGAGGGAGTGGAGTGAGTGAGCGAGTGGGGAATGGAGCGAGTGAGGGAGTGGGGAATGGAGCGAGTGAGGGAGTGGGGAATGGAGCGAGTGAGGGAGTGGGGAATGGAGCGAGTGAGGGAGTGGAGTGAGCGAGGGAGTGGAGTGAGTGAGGGAGTGGGGAACGGAGCGAGTGAGGGAGTGGAGTGAGTGAGGGAGTGGGGAACGGAGCGAGTGAGGGAGTGGAGTGAGTGAGGGAGTGGGGAATGGCGCGAGTGAGGGAGTGGAGTGAGTGAGGGAGTGGAGTGAGTGAGGGAGTGGAGAATGGAGCGACTGAGGGAGTGGGGAGTGGAGTGAGTGAGGGAGTGGGGAGTGGAGTGAGTGAGGGAGTGGAGTGAGTGAGGGAGTGGGGAGTGGAGAATGGAGCGACTGAGGGAGTGGGGAGTGGAGTGAGTGAGGGAGGGAGTGGGGAGTGGAGCGAGTGAGGGAGTGGAGTGAGTGAGGGAGTGCGGAGTGGAGCGAGTGAGAGAGTGGAGTGAGTGAGGGAGTGGGGAGTGGAGCGAGTGAGGGAGTGGAGTGAGTGGGCAGTGGAGTGAGTGAAGGACTGGGAGTGAAGCGAGTGAAGGAGTGGGGAATGGAGTGAGTGAGGGAGTGGGGAATGGAATGAGTGAGGGAGTGGAATGAGTGAGTGGGGAGTGGAGCGAGTGAAGGAGTGGGGAATGGAGTGAATGAGGGAGTGGGGAATGGAGTGAGTGAGTGAGTGGAGTGAGTGAGTGGGGAGTGGAGCGAGTGGGGAGTGGAGTGAGTGAGGGAGTGGGGATTGGAGTGAGTGAGGGAGTGAGGAGTGGAGGGAGTGAGGGAGTGGGGAGTGGAGGGAGTGGGTAGTGGAGGGAGTGGGGAGTGGAGTGAGTGAGGGAGTGGAGTGAGTGAGGGAGTGTGGAGTGGAGGGAGTGGGGAATGGAGTGAGTGAGGGAGTGGTGAGTGAGGGAGTGGTGAGTGGAGTGAGTGAGGGAGTGGGGAGTGGAGTGAGTGAGGGAGTGGGGAGTGGAGTGAGTGAGGGAGTGGGGAGTTGAGTGAGTGACGGAGTGGGGAGTGGAGTGAGTGAGGAAGTGGGGAGTGGACTGAGTGAGGGAGTGGAGTGAGGGAGTGGACTGAGTGAGGGAGTGGGGAGTGGAGTGACTGAGGCAGTGGGGAGTTGAGTGAGTGACGGAGTGGGGAATGGAGTGAGTGAGGGAGTGGAGTGAGTGAGGGAGTGGAGCGAGTGAGGGAGTGGAGTGAGTGAGGGAGTGGGGAGTGGAGTGAGGGAGTGTAATGAGTGTGGGAGTGGAGTGAGTGAGAGAGTGGGGAATGGAGTGAGTGAGGGAGTGGGGAGTGGAGTTAGTGAGCGATTGGGGAGTGGGGTGAGTGAGGGAGTGGAGTGAGTGAGGGAGTGGAGTGAGTGAGGGAGTGGAGTGAGTGAGGGAGTGGGGAGTGGAGTGAGTGAGGGATGGAGTGGGGAGTGGAGTGAGTGAGGGAGTGGGGAATGGAGTGAGGGAGGGAGTGGGGAGTGGAGTGAGTGAGGGAGGGAGTGGGGAGTGGAGTGAGTGAGGGAGTGGGGAGTGGAGTGAGTGTGGGAGTGGGGAATGGAGTGAGTGAGGGAGCGGGGAGTGGAGTGAGTGAGAGAGTGGGGAGTGGAGTGAGTGAGAGAGTGGGGAGTGGAGTGAAGGAGGGAGTGGGGAGTGGAGTGAGTGAGGGAATGGGGAATGGAGTGAGTGAAGGAGTGGGGGGGTGGAGTGAGTGAGGGAGTGGAGTGAGTGAGGGGGTGGGGATTGGAGTGAGTGAGGGAGTGGGGAGTGGAGTGAGTGAGGGAGTGGGGAATGGAGTGAGTGAGAGAGTGGGGAGTGGAGTGAGTGAGAGAGTGGGGAGTGGAGTGAAGGAGGGAGTGGGGAGTGGAGTGAGTGAGGGAGTGGAGTGAGTGAGGGAGTGGAGTGAGTGAGGGAGTGGGGAGTGGAGTGAGTGAGGGATGGAGTGGGGAGTGGAGTGAGTGAGTGAGGGAGTGGGGAATGGAGTGAGGGAGGGAGTGGGGAGTGGAGTGAGTGAGGGAGGGAGTGGGGAGTGGAGTGAGGGAGGGAGTGGAGGGAGTGAGGGAGTGGGGAGTGGAGTGAGTGAGGGAGTGGGGAATGGAGTGAGTGAGGGAGTGGGGGGTGGAGTGAGTGAGGGAGTGGGGAGTGGAGTGAGGGAGGGAGTGGGGAGTGGAGTGAGTGAGGGAATGGGGAATGGAGTGAGTGAGGGAGTGGGGGGTGGAGTGAGTGAGGGAGTGGAGTGAGTGGGGAGTGGAGTGAGTGAGGGAGTGAGGGAGTGGGGAGTGGAGGGAGTGGGGAGTGGAGTGAGTGAGGGAGTGGAGGAGTGAGGGAGTGGGAGTGAGTGAGGGAGTGGAGTGAGTGAGGGAGTGGGGATTGGAGTGAGTGAGGGAGTGGAGTGAGTGAGGGAGTGGAGTGAGTGAGGGAGTGGGGAGTGGAGTGAGGGAGTGGAGTGAGTGAGGGAGTGGAGTGAGTGAGGGAGTGAGTGAGTGAGTGGGGAGTGGAGTGAGTGAGGGAGTGGGGAGTGGAGGGAGTGGGGAGTGGAGTGAGTGAGGGAGTGGAGTGAGTGAGGGAGTGGAGTGAGTGAGGGAGTGGAGTGAGTGAGGGAGTGAGGAGTGGAGGGAGTGGGGTGTGGAGTGAGTGAGGGAGTGGAGTGAGTGAGGGAGTGGAGTGAGTGAGGGAGTGGGGAATGGAGTGAGTGAGGGAGTGGAGTGAGTGAGGGAGTGGAGTGAGTGAGGGAGTGGGGAGTGGAGTGAGTGAGGGAGTGAGTGAGGGAGTGGGGAGTGGAGTGAATGATGGAGTGTAGTGAGTGAGGGAGTGAGTGAGGGAGTGGGGAGTGGAGTGAGTGAGGGAGTGGAGTGAGTGAGGGAGTGGAGTGAGTGAGGGAATGGAGTGAGTGAGGGAGTGGGGAATGGAGTGAGTGAGGGAGTGGAGTGAGTGAGGGAGTGGAGTGAGTGAGGGAGTGGGGAGTGGAGTGAGGGAGTGGAGTGAGTGAGGGAGTGGAGTGAGTGAGGGAGTGAGTGAGTGAGTGGGGAGTGGAGTGAGTGAGGGAGTGGGGAGTGGAGGGAGTGGGGAGTGGAGTGAGTGAGGGAGTGGAGTGAGTGAGGGAGTGGAGTGAGTGAGGGAGTGGAGTGAGTGAGGGAGTGAGGAGTGGAGGGAGTGGGGTGTGGAGTGAGTGAGGGAGTGGAGTGAGTGAGGGAGTGGAGTGAGTGAGGGAGTGGGGAATGGAGTGAGTGAGGGAGTGGAGTGAGTGAGGGAGTGGAGTGAGTGAGGGAGTGGGGAGTGGAGTGAGTGAGGGAGTGAGTGAGGGAGTGGGGAGTGGAGTGAATGATGGAGTGTAGTGAGTGAGGGAGTGAGTGAGGGAGTGGGGAGTGGAGTGAGTGAGGGAGTGGGGAGAGGAGGGAGTGGGGAGTGGAGTGAGTGAGTGGAGTGAGTGAGTGAGGGAGTGGAGTGAGTGAGGGAGTGGAGAATGGAGCGACTGAGGGAGTGGGGAGTGGAGTGAGTGAGGGAGTGGGGAGTGGAGTGGAGTGAGGGTGGAGTGGTGAGGGAGTGGGAGTGGAGAATGGAGCGACTGAGGGAGTGGGGAGTGGAGTGAGTGAGGGAGGGAGTGGGGAGTGGAGCGAGTGAGGGAGTGGAGTGAGTGAGGGAGTGCGGAGATGGAGCGAGTGAGAGAGTGGAGTGAGTGAGGGAGTGGGGAGTGGAGCGAGTGAGGGAGTGGAGTGAGTGGGCAGTGGAGTGAGTGAAGGACTGGGAGTGAAGCGAGTGAAGGAGTGGGGAATGGAGTGAGTGAGGGAGTGGGGAATGGAATGAGTGAGGGAGTGGAATGAGTGAGTGGGGAGTGGAGCGAGTGAAGGAGTGGGGAATGGAGTGAATGAGGGAGTGGGGAATGGAGTGAGTGAGTGAGTGGAGTGAGTGAGTGGGGAGTGGAGCGAGTGGGGAGTGGAGTGAGTGAGGGAGTGGGGATTGGAGTGAGTGAGGGAGTGAGGAGTGGAGGGAGTGAGGGAGTGGGGAGTGGAGGGAGTGGGTAGTGGAGGGAGTGGGGAGTGGAGTGAGTGAGGGAGTGGAGTGAGTGAGGGAGTGTGGGAGTGGAGGGAGTGGGGAATGGAGTGAGTGAGGGAGTGGTGAGTGAGGGAGTGGTGAGTGGAGTGAGTGAGGGAGTGGGAGTGGAGTGAGTGAGGGAGTGGGGAGTGGAGTGAGTGAGGGAGTGGGGAGTTGAGTGAGTGACGGAGTGGGGAGTGGAGTGAGTGAGGAAGTGGGGAGTGGACTGAGTGAGGGAGTGGAGTGAGGGAGTGGACTGAGTGAGGGAGTGGGGAGTGGAGTGACTGAGGCAGTGGGGAGTTGAGTGAGTGACGGAGTGGGGAATGGAGTGAGTGAGGGAGTGGAGTGAGTGAGGGAGTGGAGCGAGTGAGGGAGTGGAGTGAGTGAGGGAGTGGGGAGTGGAGTGAGGGAGTGTAATGAGTGTGGGAGTGGAGTGAGTGAGAGAGTGGGGAATGGAGTGAGTGAGGGAGTGGGGAGTGGAGTTAGTGAGCGATTGGGGAGTGGGGTGAGTGAGGGAGTGGAGTGAGTGAGGGAGTGGAGTGAGTGAGGGAGTGGAGTGAGTGAGGGAGTGGGGAGTGGAGTGAGTGAGGGATGGAGTGGGGAGTGGAGTGAGTGAGGGAGTGGGGAATGGAGTGAGGGAGGGAGTGGGGAGTGGAGTGAGTGAGGGAGGGAGTGGGGAGTGGAGTGAGTGAGGGAGTGGGGAGTGGAGTGAGTGTGGGAGTGGGGAATGGAGTGAGTGAGGGAGCGGGGAGTGGAGTGAGTGAGAGAGTGGGGAGTGGAGTGAGTGAGAGAGTGGGGAGTGGAGTGAAGGAGGGAGTGGGGAGTGGAGTGAGTGAGGGAATGGGGAATGGAGTGAGTGAAGGAGTGGGGGGGTGGAGTGAGTGAGGGAGTGGAGTGAGTGAGGGGGTGGGGATTGGAGTGAGTGAGGGAGTGGGGAGTGGAGTGAGTGAGGGAGTGGGGAATGGAGTGAGTGAGAGAGTGGGGAGTGGAGTGAGTGAGAGAGTGGGGAGTGGAGTGAAGGAGGGAGTGGGGAGTGGAGTGAGTGAGGGAGTGGAGTGAGTGAGGGAGTGGAGTGAGTGAGGGAGTGGGGAGTGGAGTGAGTGAGGGATGGAGTGGGGAGTGGAGTGAGTGAGTGAGGGAGTGGGGAATGGAGTGAGGGAGGGAGTGGGGAGTGGAGTGAGTGAGGGAGGGAGTGGGGAGTGGAGTGAGGGAGGGAGTGGAGTGAGTGAGGGAGTGGGGAGTGGAGTGAGTGAGGGAGTGGGGAATGGAGTGAGTGAGGGAGGGGGGGGTGGAGTGAGTGAGGGAGTGGGGAGTGGAGTGAGGGAGGGAGTGGGGAGTGGAGTGAGTGAGGGAGTGGGGAGTGGAGTGAGTGAGGGAATGGGGAATGGAGTGAGTGAGGGAGTGGGGGGTGGAGTGAGTGAGGGAGTGGAGTGAGTGGGGAGTGGAGTGAGTGAGGGAGTGAGGGAGTGGGGAGTGGAGGGAGTGGGGAGTGGAGTGAGTGAGGGAGTGGAGTGAGTGAGGGAGTGGAGTGAGTGAGGGAGTGGAGTGAGTGAGGGAGTGGGGATTGGAGTGAGTGAGGGAGTGGAGTGAGTGAGGGAGTGGAGTGAGTGAGGGAGTGGGGAGTGGAGTGAGGGAGTGGAGTGAGTGAGGGAGTGGAGTGAGTGAGGGAGTGAGTGAGTGAGTGGGAGTGGAGTGAGTGAGGGAGTGGGGAGTGGAGGGAGTGGGGAGTGGAGTGAGTGAGGGAGTGGAGTGAGTGAGGGAGTGGAGTGAGTGAGGGAGTGGAGTGAGTGAGGGAGTGAGGAGTGGAGGGAGTGGGGTGTGGAGTGAGTGAGGGAGTGGAGTGAGTGAGGGAGTGGAGTGAGTGAGGGAGTGGGGAATGGAGTGAGTGAGGGAGTGGAGTGAGTGAGGGAGTGGAGTGAGTGGGAGGAGTGAGGAGTGGGGAGTGGAGTGAGGGAGTGGAGTGAGTGAGGGAGTGGAGTGAGTGAGGGAGTGAGTGAGTGAGTGGAGTGAGTGAGGGAGTGGGGAGTGGAGGGAGTGGGGAGTGGAGTGAGTGAGGGAGTGGAGTGAGTGAGGGAGTGGAGTGAGTGAGGGAGTGGAGTGAGGAGGAGTGAGGAGTGGGAGGGAGTGGGGTGTGGAGTGAGTGAGGGAGTGGAGTGAGTGAGGGAGTGGAGTGAGTGAGGGAGTGGAGTGAGTGAGGGAGTGGGGAATGGAGTGAGTGAGGGAGTGGAGTGAGTGAGGGAGTGGAGTGAGTGAGGGAGTGGGAGTGGAGTGAGTGAGGGAGTGAGTTGAGGAGTGGGGAGTGAAGTGAATGATGGAGTGTAGTGAGTGAGGGAGTGAGTGAGGGAGTGGGGAGTGGAGTGAGTGAGGGAGTGGAGTGAGTGAGGGAGTGGAGTGAGTGAGGGAATGGAGTGAGTGAGGGAGTGGGGAATGGAGTGAGTGAGGGAGTGGAGTGAGTGAGGGAGTGGAGTGAGTGAGGGAGTGGGGAGTGGAGTGAGGGAGTGGAGTGAGTGAGGGAGTGGAGTGAGTGAGGGAGTGAGTGAGTGAGTGGGGAGTGGAGTGAGTGAGGGAGTGGGGAGTGGAGGGAGTGGGGAGTGGAGTGAGTGAGGGAGTGGAGTGAGTGAGGGAGTGGAGTGAGTGAGGGAGTGGAGTGAGTGAGGAGTGAGGAGTGGAGGGAGTGGGGTGTGGAGTGAGTGAGGGAGTGGAGTGAGTGAGGGAGTGGAGTGAGTGAGGGAGTGGGGAATGGAGTGAGTGAGGGAGTGGAGTGAGTGAGGGAGTGGAGTGAGTGAGGGAGTGGGGAGTGGAGTGAGTGAGGGAGTGAGTGAGGGAGTGGGGAGTGGAGTGAATGATGGAGTGTAGTGAGTGAGGGAGTGAGTGAGGGAGTGGGGAGTGGAGTGAGTGAGGGAGTGGGGAGTGGAGGGAGTGGGGAGTGGAGTGAGTGAGGGAGTGGAGTGAGTGAGGGAGTGGAGTGAGTGGGAGTGGAGTGAGTGAGGGAGTGGAGTGAGTGAGGGAGTGGAGTGAGTGAGGGAGTGGAATGAGTGAGGGAGTGGGGATTGGCGTGAGTGAGGGAGTGGGGAGTGGAGTGAGTGAGGGAGTGGAGTGAGTGAGAGAGTGGAGTGAGTGAGGGAGTGGAGTGAGTGAGGGAGTGGAGTGAGTGAGGGAGTGGAGTGAGTGAGGGAGTGGAGTGTGTAGGAATTGGTGTAAGGATGGAGTGAGTAAGGAATTGGGCACAGTGAGGGAGTGGCGATGGAGTGAGTGAGGAGGGAGGAGTGAGTGAGGAGGGAGTGAGGGTTTGAGCACAGTGAGGGAGTGTAATATAATTGCTGTATTGTATTTACACTCAGTGTAAATGTCCACTCTTCCTGTTGCCATATTTCAGTTCTGCCCTAAATTACTGCGTTATTTTAGGAACTGGCAGTTTTAATACTGGGGATGAAATAGGACGTTGCAGATCTGCTTCTATTACACTGCATAAAGACTACACTTGTTTGCGACTACGCGACTCACAGCACCTTAGTCCAGCAATGATGAAATCAGTCCACCTACCTTAAACCAACAGGGTGTTACAGACTGAACACTGTTAACACAAACAAACTAATTTTATTAAGCTCTAAGAAATACAAATCAGCCCACAACATACTGGAACGATTAATGACATTTTACTTCCATAGCTGATCACTTTTTTGTCAAATGTCACACAGCGGGAATGGGGATGTAATTCTGAGTTTATATACCATTCTTACACAGGTGGCTGGGTGAAACAGCAGCTGGCAAACAGCTGGCATTCCCCCACACACCCTTTCCCCCTTTCCCACACCCTTTCCCCCTTTCCCACACCCTTTCCCACACCCTTTCCCCCTTTCCCACACCCTTTCCCAACTGTTCTGAGCACAGGTAATAACGAGCAGCAATCTCAGATTAGAAGAGTAGCCAGGGAGACAATCCGAGCGTGGGTTACAACGTTTCCAGGAAATATAGGAATGGGAATGGAAATGTATGTACAGCACAAGAAATGAGGAAGACAGGTACAGATTAATTACATAGAGAACAGGCTTACCGTGTGAACAGAGCAAGCCCCTTGTCCTGTGAACACACTGCTCACAGAGAGAAGACATTTACCAATTTCTTAACTGTCACTTGAACAGAGAAGTTTCCAGCATATCAATCCCATGTTGTCTACAGAGTTGATTTTGGCTGGGGCGGGGGCAGACTCTCAGTTTTGGCCTGTTTCTGGGTGACAGATGTAAATGTTGTCACGGAAAGCAAGGTTTCCTCCTGTAACTAATCCACGGTCCGCAATTCCTGCAGGAAAGGATTAAAGATCAGTTGATTTGGAATGACAGGGACTATCGACAAGTCTTACAAAGGCAAAGTAGCGTCATCATCTTCAGATTGTCACGTCCGGGTGACCTCTGAACCCTGAGGCAGGCACACTGCTCCAATCAGTGGTCATGTCCGGGTGACCTCTGAACCCTGAGGTAGGCTCCAATCAGAGGTCATGTTGTCCTTGCCTCCCAGGCTGGGCAACAGGTTGATGCAAACATAAATACCGCAAACACAAATACTATATATTAAATTTGTTCAAGCTGCTTATATATACTGGTTTCAAGTGTATCTATTTACAATTGATTTATCTAGTGTACTACTATTTTTTACGATCTTATATACATATAATCGATGCAACAACACTTTCTTTTTGCATTTTCATCAGTGTAGGCTCATGTTCAAGCTTTAAGATTGATTCAATGAACGCTAATAATTATAATGAACACTATAATAAATTATAATAGGGCACGCTGCTAAAGATGGTTCTATTTAGATTGTAGCTCCAATGAGACACAAGATTGCTCTATTCGAAAATGCAAAGTCACAAAGCCAGACTAACTTGTAAAGGTAAACAAGGTCCTGTGGGGATGATTCCCCCATCACCATCTCTAGAATATACATCCTTCTAAAGAAGGCTGATGGACGACTGGCAGCTTCGGATCCTCTTGTCGAGATGGCAGCAGATTGAAGATGATCTGGCAGAAGGTAATAGCAACAGGAGGAACTCCATCCCTTCGGATTTAACCGGTAACTAGCAGCAGAGTTCTGGCTGCCACTGCTGCCCCAAACTTGATCATTCTCAAGATACCTTCAGTTCAAGCGAGATGCTCCCATGGGGCTGGCTGGCTGGTAGACGTTGACGGGGGTGGTGGGGGGGAAGAATGGGATGCTGCACTCAGTGGCTGAAAGGGAATGAGATGACACAGGATACACTGACTGGGGGGAAGGTGGTCAGGAAGGCTGGGGGAGGCTGGGGAGGGGTCAGGAAGGCCGGGAGAGGCTGGGGAGGGATCAGGAAGGCTGGGGGAGACTGAGGAGGGGCAAGAAGACTGGGGGAGGCTGGGGAGGGGTCAGGGAGGCTGGGGGAGGGGTGAGGAAGGCAGGAGAGCTGTGGGGGGGAGGCTGGGCAGGAAGGCGGGAGAGGCTGTGAGGGGGGTGTGGGGGGAGGGGGGTCAGGAAGACCGGGAGTGGTGGGAGGGGTGGGGGGGGGGGGGGGTGGCGGGGCGGTACAGGAAGGTCGGGAGAGGGGAATACCGTGATTGGGATGCAACATTCCCGTAGACAGCAGTGGATGAGCCTCAGTTCCGAGCATGAATTCAGGTCAGCGCCTGTGGTGACAGCAGAGAAATACGACCAGCCGATAATGACAGAGTTTCTTCACTGTTGGGGAAAATGATAAAATTAAGGAGTTACAAAAGGAATCGTCTGTCAAATGTTTTTAAACTCCAGAGTTCCTCCCCTATCTCGCTCCTCTCCACAGCAAGTTGCTGTTGTTTAGATTTCTCCAGCCCAGACAGCTCTGAGTACCTGCTCACTGGGTATGTGCAGGACGCAGGCTGCTAGGTATTTGGTCACAAGGGAATGAAGGGATATGGGGATAGTGCGGGAAGGCGGACAGAAACACATGGTCTGCCATGATTACGCTGAATGGTGGAGCAGACCCGAAGGACCAAATGCCCCACTCAGCCCGAGTTCTTATGTTCTCAAGTGGATGGAGAGTCTGTTCAGGCCTCATTTGTTATTACAGGGGCAGCACGGTGGCACAGTGGTTAGCACTGCTGCCCCACAGCGCCAGGGACCCGGGTTCAATTCCAGCCTTGGGCCACTGTCTGTGTGGAGTTTGCACGTTCTCCCCGTGTCTGCGTGGGTTTCCTCCGGGTGCTCCGGTTTCCTCCCACAGTCCAAAGATGTGCAGGTTAGGCGGATTGGAAATGGTAAATTGCCCCTCAGTGTCCCGAGATGTGTATGTTAGGGGATAAATACGAGAGGCTACAAGGATAGGGTCTAGGTGGGATGCTCTGTTGGAGAGTGAGTGCAGACTCAATGGGTCGAATGGCCACCTATTCCTAAAGATCAAAGAATAGGTGGTAACGTGAAGCTTGGAATATCGTGGCCAGAGGGAGAAGTATTTTATCCTCTCTCTCTCTCTCTCTGGGTAAGGTGCCAAGGATGGCAGTAACTTCAAACATTTACTCCCTAGTTTCGGTGGGAAATGAGAAAGCAGTGTGACAGAGAACATTTGTTCTGATGGCCTCAGCCTGGCCGAGATACATTGCTCAGAACTCTCATGAAACCACCTATAAGAGCATAAGGAGCAGGAGCAGGACTAGGCCATCTGAAGCAGCATTGGTGGTTCAGTGGTAGAATTCTCGCCTGCCACGCGGGAGGTCCGGGTTCGATTCCCGGTCAATGCACGAGCAGTAGTTAATTTCTCTGTGTTGTTGTTTTGTGTGTGTGAGCAGCATCGAATTTAGGGCGGCACGGTAGCACAGTGGTTAGAGGGCGGCACGGTAGCACAGTGGTTAGCACTGCTGCTTCACAGCTCCAGGGTCCCGGGTTCGATTCCCGGCTCGGGTCACTGTCTGTGTGGAGTTTGCACATTCTCCTCGTGTCTGCGTGGGTTTCCTCCGGGTGCTCCGGTTTCCTCCCACAGTCCAAAGATGTGCTGGTTAGGTTGATTGGCCAGGTTAAAAATTGCCCCTTAGAGTCCTGGGATGCGTTGGTTAGAGGGATTAGCAGGTAAAATATGTGGGGGTAGGGCCTGGGTGGGATTGTGATCGGTGCAGACTCGATGGGCCGAATGGCCTCCTTCTGCACTGTAGGGTTTCTATGATTTCTATGATGTGGCCCCTTGAGCCTGCTCTGCCATTCAATAAGATCATGGTTGATTTTTTCGTGGACTCAGCTCCACTTACCCACCTGCTCACCATAACCCTTAATTCCTTTACTGTTCAAAAATGTATCTATCCTTGCCTTAAAAACATTCAATGAGGTCGCCTCAACTGCTTCACTGGGCAGGGAATTCCACAGATTCACAATCTTTTGGGTGAAGAAGTTCCTCCTCAACTCAGTCCTACATCACCTCCCTAACCTGCAGACAACAGGGAGGGAGGGTGAACCAAGATGGGGCGTTGCCCTGGGCAACTGAGATGTGGCGTTGCCTCTGGCGACTGGGATGTGGCATTGCTCCGGGTGACCGGGATGTGGCATTGCCCCCGGCGACCGGGATGTGGCGTTGCCCGCGGATTACCAGGATGTGGCATTGCCCCCAGACGACCGGGATGTGGCATCGCCCTGAATGACTGGAAGAGTCATCGAGTTTGCTGCAAGTGATTAATTAGGAATCATTCACTGAAAGGTCGAGAGGAAAGATAAATCCAGGTTTTGTGCTCATGTTTCCAGGGTGGGTCCTGATGTGCTCCTGGCTCAGGTGACTGCACTCATTGGCTGTGAAAGACTTCAGGAGGTGCAGAGGGTGGATGGGTGTCGATCTACCTGTCAGTGCTGCACAGCAGAGAACTGGATCTTGGAGAAGAATTTCCTGATGCTACTGATGGCCTCAGTCTCCAACGTCAGCACCTTGCTGTGGGAAATCGCCCAATTGAGGCCCAGGCCTTTCACTCGCAGAGGGCCAGCACGGCTTTCGTGGGACCTGTGTGTGGAGCCCGTCGTCATGCTGACATAAAACGCGTCCTTCTGTTGTTCCAGTATTCCAGCTGGAGAATAAAAAGAAATTCCAGAAAGTTCTACGGTGATGTCATAAAAACGAGAGGGAAAATCAGCAAGTCAAAGGATTTCTGGATGGGATGTTTCGATTAATATTTCTCCAGGAAGCAGGCACCAGTTCACAGGGATGCACAGCTTTAAGCTCTTAATACCCGGCAGCGTTCAATAGATGATGCATGGAACCGAGCCCCATCCTCCCCAAAACCAAACCCCATCACCCTGGACCAAACCCAATCACCTTGGGTACCGAGCCCCATTTTACTGCCCCCCCTCCCCCCACTCCTCGCACCTCCAGCAACAAACCTCACCTTCCCCTGGGACAGCAAGCCTAGATCCTCTGGATTTGAGCCCCAATGGTTTGGGCTTGAGCTGGACTGCATAGTGGTACGAATGTTACAATTGCCCTCACTACCCCCCTAACGGGGAAATCACCCCTCGATCATAACCCAATGCCCCCAGCTGGGATGGGGGGCGGGGGTAGTGGGGGGGGGGGGGGAAGGGTCATGTGAGCTTGTCAACTGGCAATGGGATCAGACTCAGTTGTGTGACCTTCCATTTCCGAAGAGCCACTGACATAAGCCCGCTGGCAAAGCAGCGCTTGAGAATGCATCATGCAGAAAACATTGCCACCCGGCAAGGAGTTGCTTTCAAGGAATCAAACAGCAACGATAGAGGCCATTCGATCCATCGAGCCTGTGGCAGATCCCTACTAGTTATCCATAACTCTGCAATGTTTCTCTTTATCATGTGTTTATCCAGTTCCCTCTCAAAGGTTCCTATTGAACCAGCTTTCATGATACTCCCAGATCAAAACAAGCCGCTGGGTATAAAATTCAAGTCTCACTTCTGGGTCTTTTGCCGATTATTTTCCAATCAATGTTTCCTGGCTACTGACCCCCCTCACAGTAAACATAGAAAATAGGAGCAGGAAAAGGCCATTCGGCCCTTTGAGCCTGCTCCACCATTCACTATCATAGAATCGTACAGTGCAGAAGAGGCCCTTCAGCCCATCGAGCTTGCACTGACACATAAGAAACACCTGACCTCCCACCTCATCCCTTTCACCAGCACTTAGAAATCATAGAAATCATAGAAACCCTACAGTGCAGAAGGAGGCCATTCGGCCCATCGAGTCTGCACCGACCACAATCCCACCTAGGACCTACCCCCACATATTTTACCCGCCAATCCCTCTAACCTACACATCCCAGGACTCCAAGGGACAATTTTTTAACCTGGCCAATCAACCTAACCCGCACATCTTTGGACTGTGGGAGGAAACCGGAGCACCCGGAGGAAACCCACGCAGACACGAGGAGAATGTGCAAACTCCACACAGACAGTGACCCGAGCCGGGAATCGAACCCGGGACCCTGGAGCTGTGAAGCAGCAGTGCTAACCACTGTGCTACCATGCCGCCCAAACTTTGCCCATAGCCTTGAATGTTACGATGTGCCAAGTGCTCATCCAGGTACCTTTTAAAGGATAGAGGGATATGGGCCAAATGGGGTTAGCTTAGATGGGCATTTTGGTCGGCATGGACCAGTTTGGGCCTGCCTCCTTGCCACACATTTTATGATTCTCTGTGAGACAACCCGCCTCTACCACCCTCCCAGGCAGCGCATTCCAGATCGTCACCACCCTCTGGGGAAAAAGCTTTTTCATATCGTTATCGTGACTGATCATCCAACTCAATATCCTGGTCCCACCTCCCCCGCCATATCCTTTGATTTCCTTTGCCCCAAGAGCTACAGAAACAGCTTCTTAGTTTATCTAAACCTTCCATGATTTTCAATGCCTGAATTAAATCTTCCCTGCTTTAATCCAGTTTCTCCACATAACTGAAGTCCCTCACCCTTGGTACCAGTCTGATAAATCCCCTCTGCACCTTGATGAGAGGAAGGCAGAAGGGAAAGGCAGAAGTTACTCGTCAGCATTCCTCATCCAGTCTGTTTAATAAATTGTATTTATATAGCGCCTTTAGGGTGGTAAAACCTCCCAGAGCGCCTCACGGGAACGTCATCAGATTAAAAAGAATGAACATCAAACCGACAGTCAGATACTTGCACAGGGACCAGGGTTGGTGGGTTTTAAAGGGATGCGGTTAAAGGAGGAGAGGTGGAGAATAAGAGAGACTGACAAAGGGAATTCCTGAGTTTAGAGCCTAGACAGCCAAAGGCCATAGAACCACAGAATCCGTGAACTGCACAAGGAAGCCATTCGGCCCACTGAAGCTGCACCAACTCCCCATCATACGCAGGCCCCCCCATCCTAACCCTATCCCCGTAACCCCGTGCATTTACCATAGCAAATCCACCTAACCCGCACATCTTTGATTTGATTTATTATTGTCACATGTATTAGTATACAGTGAAAAGTATTGTTTTTTGCGTGCTATACAGACAAAACATACCGTTCATAGAGAAGGAAATGAGAGTGTAGAATGTAGTGTTACAGTCATAGCTAGGGTGTAGAGAAAGATCAACTTAATGCGAGGTCGGTCCATTCAAAAGTCTGATGGCAGCAGGGAAGAAGCAGTTCTTGGGTCGGTCGATATCTCACTGGAACGATGGAGGTTGAGGGGGGACCTGTTCGAAGTCTACAAGATTATGAGGGGCTTGGACGGAGTGGATAGTCAGAAGCTTTTTCCCAGGATGGGTCAATTACTAGGGGGGCAAAGGTTTAACGTGCGAGGAGCAAGGTTTAAAGGAGATGTACGTTTGCACAGAGGGTGGTGGGTGCCTGGAACTCACTGCCAGGGGGAGGTAGTGGAAGCAGATACAATAGTGAGTTTTAAGGGGCGTCTGGACAAATGCGTGAATAGGGTGGAATAGAGGGACATGGTCCCCGGAAGGATAGAGGGTTTTAATTCAGTCGGGCAGCATGGTTGGTGCAGGCTTGGAGGGCCAAAGGGCCTGTTCCTGTGCTATAAATTTCCTTGGTTCGTGACCTCAGACTTTTGCATCTTTTTCCCGACAGAAGAAGGTGGAAGAGAGAATGTCCGGGGTGCATTGGGGACCTTAATTATGCTGGCTGCTTTGCCGAGGCAGCGGGAAGTGTAGACAGAGTCAATGGATGGGAGGCTGATTGGGTGATGGATTGGGCTACATTCACAACCTTTTGTAGTTTCTTGCGGTCTTGGGCAGGAGCCCATACCAAGCTGTGATACAACCAGAAAACATGCTTTCTGTGGTGCATCTGTAAAAGTTGGTGAGAGTTGTAGCTGACATGCCAAATTTCCTTAGCCTTCTGCGAAAGTAGAGGCATTGGTGGGCTTTCTTAATTACAGCGCCGGCATGGGGGGACCAGGACAGGTTGTTGGTGATCTGGACACCTAAAAACTTGGAGCTTTCGACCATTTCTACTTCATCCCCATTAATGTAGACAGGGGCATGTTCTTCACTATGCTTCCTGAAGTCAATGATAAGCTCCTTCATTTTGTTGACTTTGAGGGAGAGATTATTGTCATCGCACCAGTTCACCAGATTCTCTATCTCATTCCTGTACTCTGTCTCGTCATTGTCTTTTGTAATGTGGGAGGAAACCAGAGCACCCGGAGGAAACCCACGTGGACACGGGTATTGGGATAGATTGGCTCACACTTTGATGCACATTAATGAACTTTCACGTTGTGGACATCTGAAGGTGCTGCATCCCTCGGGGGATTAACACCCACTTAATGGGCTCCCCCAACATTAACACTTCTCGCTGGTTGTCAGGTCTCAGCGCGCAGTGCTCTGCCGTCCCAGGGCAGGGAGTTCTACAAAGCCGGCAGTATAATTTAGGGTCAGCTGCTCTGCGTCCCACTGCGCAAATCTGTGACCCAGGCCTCACGCACGGGGGCACAGTAGTTAACACTGCTGCCTCATAGCGCCAGGGACCCAGGTTCGATTCCCGGCTTGTGTGACTGTCTCTGCAGAGTCTACATGTTCTCCCTGTAAGTTTCCTCCGGGTGCTCCAGTTTCCTCTCACAGTCCGAAAGATGTGTCGGTTAGGTACACTGGCCGTGCTAAATTCTCCCTCAGTGTACCCGAACAGCCGCCAGAGGGTGGCGGTTGCGGCATTTTCACAGTAACTTCATTGCAGTGTTAATGTAAGCCTACATGTGACACTAATAAATAAACTTCAAACTTTAAAGAAATGCACAATTCATCAAATCCAATGAAAGAGTTTCTCACAAACCCAGCCTTTTCACAGAATTGCTCAGCAGACCCGAAGACACGGATATTCATTTTCACCGCGATGAGGTCAGGGAATTTGCTTCCCTCCCGCAGAAAGGCTGCGGTGATTTAACTCCTTTCAAAACCAGCTGGATGAATGGTTACTTATTATAGAGACAAAGATTGTAAGGATGAGAAGGGAATTAAATGATCAAACTCTGTGTGGGACACAGTGTCTGCTGTGTCGGGAGTCCCTGCGGGAATTTCGGTGAAATGTATCTGGCTCGGCTGTGGGCTGTGGATCTGGTGTCCCGCAGGCTTTCCGTTAGCGCCCTGAGTAAGCATGGAGAAAGTTTGCAGACTTTGTTACCTCCTGACCCGAAGATTCCGACGTCTGCCCGGCTGGTCTCCCACCTTCCACCCCTGTAAGCGTGACCGCATCCAAAACACTGCTGCCGATATCCTAACTCGTACCGAGTCTGATCCACCCAGCAATCATATTCTTATTGATCTACACTGGCTCCTTGTCTGGCAATGCCACAATTTTAAAAATCCTCATTCTTGTGTTAAGGGAGGCGATGGTCCAGTGGTATTATGGCTCGACTATTAACCCAGAAACTCAGCTAATGTTCTGGGGACTCTGGTTCGAATCCCGCCACAGCAGATGGTGGAATTTGAATTCAATTAAAAAAAATATCTGGAATTAAGAATCTACTGGGTGACCATGAAACAATTGTCGATTGTCGGAAAAACCCATCTGTTTCACTAATCTCCTTTAGGGAAGGAAGTCTGCTGTCCTTACCTGGTTTGGCCTACACGTGACTCCAGAGCCACAGCAAAGTGGTTGACTCCCAACTGCCCTCCAAGGGCAACGAGGGATGGGCAATAAATGCTGGCCCAGCCAGTGATGCCCATGTCCCATGAATGAATAAAAAAAACCCCACCATGACCTTTCTCCTCTGCATTCCATCTCTTCAACCTCTGAGACCTCTACGTTCCTACAATCCAGGTCCCTTGCGTATCCCCGATTTTAATCATCCCACCATTATGTGTTCAGCTACTGAGGCCCTGATCTCTGAATTTCCTGACTAAATTTCTCCACCTCCCTCTCCTCCTCCTTGATCCAGTATTTGGTCATCTTGTCTTTTAGCTCCTTATGTGGATTTGGGGGGTCACAATTTATTTGTGAACAATCATATGAAATGGCGCAGAAGCTTAAAACATCTCTATAAGCAGGAATAGCGGATGTTTTACCAGTGATACTCCCTTCTCTAGACATACACTGAAGGAGAATTTAGCAAGGCCAATGCACCTAACCAGCATGTTACCACCAACTACAAAGGGTCGTGAATGAAGCCCAGTCCATCAAGCAAACCAGCCTCCCATCCATTGACTCTGTCTACACTTCCCACTGCCTCGGCAAAGCAGCCAGCATAATCAAGGACTCCACGCACCCCGGACATTCTCTCTTCCACCTTCTTCCGCGAGGAAAAAGACACAGACGTCTGAGGTCATGTACCAACCGACTAAAGAACAGCTTCTTTCCTGCTGCCATCAGACTTTTGAATGGACCTACCTCACACTAAGGTGATCTTTCTCTTCACCCTAGCTATGACTGTAGCAGTACATTCTGCATTCTCTCCTTTCCTTCTCTATGAACGGTCTGTATAGTGCGCAAGAAACAATACTTTTCATTGTATGCTAATACATGCAACAATAATAAATCAAATCAAGTCTTCCGGACAAGAACATTGGGCAGATTGCGCCTGGACTCACTGAAGCAGCAAGGTTTGTGGTCCCAATTTGTGTTTTGAAATCTCCGGGAATTAAAACCGCCTGCATTATTTCTAATCCTCCATTTCTTTCGCCTAATATTCACCCTGTCACTCTGCTCCTTCAGGTGACTCACACTGGGATATACCTACACCGATTCTCTGCCATCTCCACCTACTCGAGTGGGGTGGTGGGTACAACAAGTTAACAGGCCGTTAAGATACACCACAATTGAGCCCAGCGTTATGCTCACTTACTGTCCAGGGAGTGATGGGCACTGGATAGAGACCAGCAGCGGGCATCCTAGCTGAGAGGAAACAGGGTCCAGCTCACCCTCGGGAAGCAGCCAACTCTTCACAAAGCAGGGATTTAGTAATGGTTTACGGTGGTACAGGGGTCAGTGCTGCTGCCTCACAGCACCAGGGACCTGGGTTCAATTCCAGCTTTGGGTGCCTCTCTGTGGAGAGTTTGCACCTTCTCCCCGTGTCTGCCTGGGGAGGAGGTGGGGAGTAGCGTTATTAGTTAAGGAGCATATTACCGCGGTGCAGAGGGTAGACAACTTAGAGGGGTCATGTACTGAGTCGCTGTGGGTGGAACTCAGAAACAGGAAGGGTGCAGTCACTATGCTGGGGGTGTACTACAGACCACCCAACAGCCCACGGGAAGTGGAGGAAAGGATATGTCAGGAGATTCTGGATAGGTGCAGAAAAAATAGGGTTGTTGTAGTGGGGGACTTTAATTTCCCTGGCACAGACTGGAAAGTGCTTAGAGCTGGGGGACCGGACGGGGAGGAATTTGTAAAATGCGTACTGGAAGGTTCTTTGGAACAGTATGTAGATAGCCCGACTAGAGAGGGGGCTATACTGGACCTAGTTCTGGGAAATGAGCCCGGTCAGGTCGTCAAAGTTTCGGTAGGGGAACATGTGGCAAATAGTGACCACAACTCTGTTAACTTTAGGATAGTAATGGACAAGGATGAGTGCTGTCCTACGGGCAGGGTGCTAAATTGGGGGAAGGCTGACTATAGCCGGATTAGGCAGGAATTGGTGGATGTTGATTGGGAGAGGATGTTCGAGGGTAAGTCCGCGTCTGGCATGTGGGAGTCTTTTAAGGAACTATTGATAAGGCTGCAGGATAGGCATGTGCCTGTAAAAAGGAAAGATAGGAAAGGTAGGATTCGAGAGCCGTGGATAACCAGGGAAATTGAGGATCTGATTAAAATGAAAAGGGAGGCGTACGTTAAGTCCAGGCAACTGAAAACAGATGGAGCTCTGGAGGAATACAGAGAGAGTAGGAAAGATCTCAAACGGGGAGTTAGAAGGGCAAAAAGAGGGCACGAGATGTTCTTGGCAGGCAGGATTAAGGAGAATCCTAAGGCATTCTATTCATACGTTAGGAACAAAAGAGTTGTCAGGGAGAAAATCGGACCTCTCAGGGACAAAGGAGGGGAATTATGCTTAGAACCCAAGGGAATAGGGGAGATCCTAAATGAATACTTTGCATCGGTATTCACGAAGGAGAGGGGCGTGTTAACCGGGAGTGTCTCGGAGGGAGGTGTTGACCCGTTAGAGAAAATCTCCATTACGAGAGAGGAAGTGTTAGGTTTTTTAGGGAACATTAAAACTGACAAAGCCCCAGGGCCTGATGGCATCTATCCTCGACTGCTCAGGGAGACGAGAGAGGAAATTGCTGGGCCTCTGACGGAAATCTTTGTCGCTTCTTTGGACACGGGTGAGGTCCCTGAGGATTGGAGGATAGCGAATGTGGTCCCGTTGTTTAAGAAGGGTAGCAGGGATAACCCAGGAAATTATAGGCCGGTGAGCTTGACGTCCGTGGTAGGGAAGTTGTTGGAGAGGATTCTTAGAGACAGGATGTATGTGCATTTAGAACGGAACAATCTCATTAGTGACAGACAGCATGGTTTTGTAAGAGGGAGGTCGTGCCTTACAAATTTGGTGGAGTTTTTTGAGGAAGTGACAAAAACGGTTGATGAAGGAAGGGCCGTGGATGTCGTCTATATGGATTTCAGTAAGGCATTTGACAAAGTCCCACATGGCAGGTTGGTTAAGAAGGTTAAGGCTCATGGGATACAAGGAGAAGTGGCTCGATGGGTGGAGAACTGGCTTGGCCATAGGAGACAGAGGGTAGTGGTCGAAGGGTCTTTTTCCGGCTGGAGGTCTGTGACCAGTGGTGTTCCGCAGGGCTCTGTACTGGGACCTCTGCTATTTGTGATATATATAAATGATTTGGAAGAAGGTGTAACTGGTGTAATCAGCAAGTTTGCGGATGACACAAAGATGGCTGGAATTGCGGATAGCGAAGAGCATTGTCGGGCAATACAGCAGGATATAGATAGGCTGGAAAATTGGGCGGAGAGGTGGCAGATGGAATTTAATCCGGATAAATGCGAAGTGATGCATTTTGGAAGAAATAATGTAGGGAGGAGTTATGCAATAAATGGCAGAGTCATCAGGAGTATAGAAACACAGAGGGACCTAGGTGTGCAAGTCCACAAATCCTTGAAGGTGGCAACACAGGTGGAGAAGGTGGTGAAGAAGGCATATGGTATGCTTGCCTTTATAGGACGGGGTATAGAGTATAAAAGCTGGAGTCTGATGATGCAGCTGTATAGAACGCTGGTTAGGCTGCATTTGGAGTACTGCGTCCAGTTCTGGTCGCCGCACTACCAGAAGGACGTGGAGGCATTGGAGAGAGTGCAGAGAAGGTTTACCAGGATGTTGCCTGGTATGGAGGGTCTTAGCTATGAGGAGAGATTGGGTAGACTGGGGTTGTTCTCCTTGGAAAGACGGAGAATGAGGGGAGATCTAATAGAGGTATACAAGATTATGAAGGGTATAGATAGGGTGAACAGTGGGAAGCTTTTTCCCAGGTCGGAGGTGACGATCACGAGGGGTCACGGGCTCAAGCTGAGAGGGGCGAAGTATAACTCAGACATCAGAGGGACGTTTTTTACACAGAGGGTGGTGGGGGCCTGGAATGCGCTGCCAAGTAGGGTGGTGGAGGCAGGCACGCTGACATCGTTTAAGACTTACCTGGATAGTCACATGAGCAGCCTGGGAATGGAGGGATACAAACGATTGGTCTAGTTGGACCAAGGAGCGGCACAGGCTTGGAGGGCCGAAGGGCCTGTTTCCTGTGCTGTACTGTTCTTTGTTCTTTGTTCTTTGCCTGGGTTTCCTCCGGGTTAGGTTGATTGGCCATGCTAAATTGCCCCTTTGTGTCGGGGGGGATTAGCAGGGTAAATATGTGGGTTCACGGGGGTAGGGCCTGGGTGGGATTGTTGTCAGTGCAGGCGCGATGGGCCGAATGGCCTCTTTCTGCAATGTAGGGATTCTATGATTCTATCCATTGTGTCAGATGTGAGAAAGGCAAAGATGGCTCAAACAATCTGAATTAAAGGTTTTTAAAAGTAATTGTTTTTAAAACAAGATTTCGTTGTCCTTCTGATGCTGGGAGGATGGTCATCATGTAAATAGGCATCACCGAGTAACACTGGCCGCTGTTACTGTCGGTGCTGACATTGGAATTGGTGATTTTAACCAGGGACATCTGATATGAGTGAAGGGGCTCAGAGTGAAGGGGTTTGCAGTGCAGAGTAACAATGCTGTGCCCCAATCCAAACTCCCTGTCCCAGCCCGACAGCCCACCTCTCACAGTTACCCCTGGCCCACCTCTCACAGTTACCCCTGGCATTGTGACTGTACTCACTGGCTGACGCTGTCACAAACTCCGTGCTGTTGGTCAGTTCCAGCAGGACACTGGGGTACAGCGGATGCAGGAGGTAGAGGTGATACTGGCTCTGTGAGCTGGAGTCTGTCCTTTGGGCCTGTGACTAAACAGAAAAACAAGCAACTATCAACGGCACACTTGAATTTTTTGTTGTTGTTAGTGTTCATTAGCAGGATGTGAGCATTGGGCCAGCATTCATTCCATCCATCCAATTCTCTTCCCGCACCTAGTGGTACGCTACGGCAGACTTTCATCTGTTCTCAGAGCTAGTAATTCTCGGAACAGGTGGCTAGTCTGTCGCCAGATGCTTATAGCTTGAGGGGGCGCCACTCTACACCAAGCTTAACTGACCAGGAGTCTCTCTCACTCTTACCGCCAGCCATTGGCATGTTTGGAAGGATTTTACAGGTTCACACGCTCGGCCAGTTTGGCCGCATTATGAATGCGCCTTCCTTGGCCATCAAGACCTGGGGTGGGACTCAAACTCGGAGCTTCTGGCGCAGGGGCAGGGACGCTAACCCAATGTGTCACAAGACCTCCCCCAGCATTTATTGCTCAACCCTAATTGTCCTTGAGAAGGTGGTGATGAGCCACCTTCCTGACTCGCTGCAGTCCATATGGTGTAGGTACACCCACAATGCTGTTAGGAAGGGAATTCCAAGAAGTTGACCCAGCGACACTGAAGGAGTGGGAAAAATTGCAAATATAACCCCGCTATCGAAATGAGCAAATATAAAGCATCTATTCAAGAGGGGAGGGGGGCAGAAAACAGGGTGCTATAGGCCAGTTAGCTTGACGTCTGCCATGGGGAAAGTGTTAGAATCGATCATTAAAGAGTTATAGCTGGACACTTAGAAACACTCAAGGTAACCGGGAAGAATCACCATGGTTTAGTGAATGGGAAATCATGTTTAACCAATTTATTAGAGCTCTTTGAAGGAGTACCATGCGCCGTGGATAAAGGGGAACCTGTACTATACTTGGATTTCCAGAAGGCTTTTGATAAGGTGTCACAACATCATCACAGGTCACTGTGGAACATAAAGGCTCCTGGTGTAAGGGGTAACATAGTAGCCTGGATAGAAGATTGGCTGGCTGGCTGGCAGGCAGATAACAGAGAGTATGCATAAATAGGTCTTCATCTGATTGACATAAGGAGATGCTAGAGACTGGGCTGAAGGAGTCCAGGGATCCCCCATGCTAATGGAGACCGAGGTCACTGGGCTGATGGAGAATGAGGGGTCCCAGCATTTGAAGCGCTGCACTCAGAGGGCATGAAGATGTTATCCTAATACAAGGTCATTTGTGGTTGCAGTATTGAGAATTCAAATCTCACCAAGCCAATTTGTAAATTAGAATTAAGTTCATTAAATAAATCTGAAATAAAAAGTTAGTTCCAGTAATGGTGGTCACAAAGCTATTGGATTGTCAAAAAAACCAATGACTGTCCTTTAGAGAAGGAGATCTGCCGCTCTCACTTGAGCGAGCCGGCAAGAAATCCAGACCCATAGCAACCCTTAACTGCCTTCTGAAATGGCCTTGCAACCACTCAGTTCTATCAAACTACTCCAGGTACAAGACACGAGAGGAATAATCACTCAACATTGACCTACACATCAGATTCAGAAGTATCAAAGACACATCTAGCTAGTCAACCTTGCAAAGCTCCACTCGCCAACATCTGGGTACCTATGCCAAATTTGGGAGATCTGTACACAGACTAGTCGAGCAATGGCCTGACATTCTTGTACTCATGGAATCATACCCACCAGTCAACATTGCAAACACCATCATCCCTGGGTATGGACTGTCCCACCAGCAGGACAGACCTGCCAGTGGTATAGACAGTCACAGGAAGTGCCCCTGGGAGTCCTGAACATACTGACTGAGCTGGTCAAGTCCTGGAGGACATATCTACTAGACTTAGCCTGCGGGAAGTGATGAGGCAACTATCACAAGGAAAAAAACCTACTCTCATCCTCACAAACTTTCCTTTTGCAGGTGCAATCTTTACATGACAGTTATGGTAGGAGTAACCACAGAACAGTCCTTGTGGAGACAGAGTCCTGTCTTCACATTGAGAGTACCCCCTGTCATGTTGTGTGGCACTACCACCATGCTAAATGAGATAGATTTAGAAAATTGGACATCCATGAGGCGCTATAGGCCATCTGCAGCAGCATGTTAGCAGTTAGGCGACCTGGCCATGCTAAATTGCCAATTAGTGTCCAAAGATGTTCAGATGAGGTGGATTGGCCATGCTAACATGTTCCTTAGTGTCCAAAGATGTGTAGGTTAGGTGGATTGACCATGCTAAATTACCCCTTATTGTCCAAAACTGTGTAGGTTCGGGGGATTGGCCATGCTAAATTGCCCCTTAGTGTCCAAAGATATGCGGGTTAAGTGGATTGGCCATGGTATATGTGCGGGGTTACAGGAAGGGAGCAGAGGGTGGTTTGCTTTTTCAGAGAGTCAATGCAGACCCGATGGGCCAGATGGCCTCTTTCTGCACTGTAGGGTTTCTATGGTTCTATGGTGGTGTCTTAGGTCCAATCATCTTCAGCTGCCTCATCAATGTCCTTTCCTTCAACTCAGTTATGTGTGGGGACACTCGCTGACAATTGCAGCTTTCAGTTTTGTTTGTGACTCCTCAGAAAATGATACAGTCTATGCCTTCACCAAGACCTGGAAAACATTCAGTCTTGGGCTGATAAGCAGCAAGTAACATCTGTACCACAATTGTCTGGCACTGTCCATGTCCAATGAGACAGGTTCTCTTTGATATTCAACAGCATTACCATCATTGAATCCCCATCATCAACACTCTGGGAATTACCATTGACCCGAAACTTAACTGGATCCACCATTTCCACTCTACAAAAGCAAGTCAGAGGCTAGGTGTTCTGTCAAGAGTGAGTCGTCTCCTGACTCCCCAAAGCCTTTCTATCACCTACAAGACACATGTGGGACACTCCTGCCTCACAATGCCAAGGATCCGGATTCAATTCCAGCCTTGAGTGACTGTGTGGAGTTTGCATGTTCTCCCTGTGTCTGTGTGGGTTTCCCCCAGGTGCTCTGGTTTCCTCCCACAGTTCAGAGATATCCGGGTTAGGTGAATTGGCCATGCTAAATTCCCTGTTAGTGTCAGGGGGACTAGCAGGGTAAATATATTGGGTTATGGGAAAAGGTGGGATTGTTGTTGGTGCAGACTTGATGGGCCGAATGGCCTCCTTCTGCACCGCAGGGATTCTATGATTCTAAGTCAAGAGTGTGGTCAAATATTCTCCAATTGCCTGGATGAGTGAGGCTCCAGAAACACTTTAAGAAGTTCAATACCATTCAGGACAGAGCCACTTCCTCCACCACTTGCACAGAGCGGTTTCAATATGTGCCAACTACAAGGTTCACTTAAGCCAATGCTTCTTAGAACCTCCAAAATCCAGGACTTCTGCCACTTAGAAGGGTAAGAACAGCAGGAAAATGGGGACCACCTACAAATTACCCTCCAAGTCATACAGCATTCCGACATACAAGTATATCACTGCTCCTTCATCATCACTGGGCCAAAATCCTAGAACTTCCTTCCTAATATCACCATTGGGGTACCTGCACCAGTTCAAGATGGCAACTCGCCAATGCTTCCTCAAAAATAATTAGGAATGGCAATAAATGCTGTCCTTGCCAGGGATGCCCTGATCCCGAGAATGGATACATTTAAAAAGGAAACTCCAAGGGGTTCACTTTCCACTCGAGGGGTTCACTCAACTCACCGAGGAGGCCACTCCATCGACAGGAGACTTCACTGCACACTCTTT
This sequence comes from Mustelus asterias, assembly GCF_964213995.1. Lineage (NCBI taxonomy): Eukaryota > Metazoa > Chordata > Chondrichthyes > Carcharhiniformes > Triakidae > Mustelus > Mustelus asterias. The sequence continues at coordinate 29,188,185 of NC_135821.1, read as the reverse complement.
GGCCCAGAACAGGAATGCAGATCTTCCATCGGTCATCGGTATCGAGGCTGCCTCCGAACCCTGAATGCGACAGCCCAATTTCGCTTTCCATAGCTCCTCACCAGAACTCCCGTCAATGATTAAACTCTAGGAGTAGAACAAAACGTGTGTAAAGGAGATTGGGATTGTGCAGCCAATAAGCAACCCATGGTTCAAGCACAGGCATCATTTCAGAAACAGTGACTGAAGACACGGTAAACATATAAACGTATAAGAAACTACCTTGGTAAGCTCTGTCCCACCCCTGTGAATATTCTCACTATCCTGTTGAGTTTCCATACTGTTGCACATACTAATCAGAAGAGTGGAGATAAAGCAGTGAGCAGAAATCATTGAATCAATCATAGAATCCTTACAGTGCAGAAGGAGGCCATTTGGCCCATCGAGTCTGCCCTGATTCTCTGACAGAGTATCTTACACAGGCCTAGTCCCCCAACCTATCCCCATAACCCCACACATTTCCCACGGCTAATCCACCTAACCCTCACATCTTTGGACACTAAGGGGCAATTTAACATGGTCAATCCCCCTAACCTGCACATCTTCGGACTGTGGGAGGAAACCGGAGCACCCAGAGGAAACCCACGCAGACACGGGGAGAATGTGCAAACTCCACACAGACAGTGACCCAAGGCTGGAATTGAAGCCGGGTCCCTGGCGCTGTGAGGCAGCAGTGCTAACCACTGTGCCACCACACCTGCTGAAATATTAAAGGGAAAGTGGATCAACATATGAAGGAGTAAAGAATAGAAGAAAATAATGATGGGGTTAGTTCAGCAATTCTCAGACTTTATTGGTTGAAGGGCAACTTTAAAATGGATTAATAATCACAGGCACTATCCAAATTCTGATGATGTTTATTCTTGGAGCCGGTCATTGATTGGGGTGTTTGGTCGGGTTCTGGTGGGTATGTGACGACTGATCAGGTTCATCAGCGCTCGGAGAGCTCGGCTGTGAAATAGGACAGGTTATCTCAGGCTGCATGGGTTGTGGATGAGCTGCTGGCTTGGGGTTTCCTTGGCTTCTTTCAAAGGAGGTCACACTCTTATTTTTATTCAGTTGCATCAAGTGTCACAATCCCAGGACTCTGGGCCAAATCAAAACTCCTAATGAATCCTCCAGAGTATCTTTCTGTAGCGCTTCCTTTGACCACCGCGAGTGCACACGACTCAGTTGTGACTGTCTCATAAAATCCCTACAGTGCAGAAGAAGGTCATTCGGCCCATCGAGTCTGCACCAACAACGATCCTAACCAGGCTCTATCCATGTAACCCCATATATTTACCCTGCTAATCCCCCTGACAACTAAGGGGCAATTTACCATGGCCAAACCATCTAACCTGCACATCTTTGGACTGTGGGAAGAAACCGGAGCACCCGGAGGAAACCCACGCAGACATGGGGAGAACGTGCAAACTCCACACTGACAGAGACCCAAGCCGGGAATCAAATCCGGGTCCCTGGCGCTGTGAGGCAGCAGTGCTAACCACCATTTCATTATGATGTGGATGCTTGGCGATGCCAGCTCGGGTGGGCACCTCAGTGTCTGGTATTCTGTCCTGCCATCTGATCTTTAGAAGCTTCTGAAGGCATCTCAGGTGCAAGTGGTTGAGCTTCTTGGCTGGTAGACGGTCAAAGTCTGGTACAGAACAGAGTGGGCAGGAATACTGTCCTATAGACTTTCAGTTTGGGAGGCAGACCTGCTGCTCATTGTCCTCAGACTGATGCTCCCAGGCCATGCATGCTTTGACAATTCTTGTATGCGTCTGGTCATTGATACAGACAGCTCAAAATAAAGTATGCTGCCAAGGTGAGTGAGCTTATCTACTGGATCCTTGGGCTTGAGATTGACTTTCCTGGAGCAGGTGGGTACATTACTTTGCGTTGATCGTAAAGTTAAAGTTGTCACATAAATTGGAGAATAAGTCCATGTTACATTGTATATCCAGCTCTGAACCAGCAGCAGGCTCACAGTCACCAGCGATAGGAAATCGCCAAGTATGTCCTTGAGGACTTTGGATTTTGCCCAGAGTCGTTTCAGATAGAGCAGCTTCCCATCCGGGCAAGATCTGATTTTGATGCCACGATCACCATCATGGAAACCATCGGAGAGCAAGGCGGATAAAAACATGGAGAGGATTGGTGTGAACATGCGGCCCTGTTTAACTCCATTCGTGACTGGGAATGGGTCAAACAATGGCTTTGTGGAACTGTTCAACCTTTGTTATAAATTCCTCAGGGCAGCCGAATGCCTCCATTATCTTCCAAAGATCCTCGTGGCTGACTGCGCCAAAGGCCTTGATCAGGTCAATATGCCGAGTATGGAGGCCATTGTTAGGTTCTTGACATTCCCTCTGGAGCTGTCTAACTGCAAACACTGTTCAGAGATTCCTCGGCCTTTTGTGAAGCCACACGGGCAGTGCTGGAACACGGCAGCAGCAGCAGATCCTGGCCAGATTTTGCACGAAGCGGCTCAGAGAGATACTGGGTGAGGATTTTGCTGGCAGTGGAGAGGAATGATTGCTGCAAGATTGATGAGTCCCTTCCTGTTTGTACGGGTGAACAGAGGCATCCTTGAATTCTTGTGGATGTTTCCTTGCTCCCGCATGGACTGAAAGAGTTCACTGAGCTTATTAACCAGTCACTGACCTCCAACCTCACTGTCCTCATATAGAAACACAGAAGATAGGAGCAGGAAGAGGCCATTCGGCCCTTCGAGCCTGCTCCACTATTCATCATAACCATGGCTGATCATTCAACTCAATAGCCTAATACTGTTTTCTCCCCATAACCTTTGATCCCATTCGCCCCAAGTGCTATATCCAGCCGCCTCTTGAATACATTCAATGTTTTGGCATCAACTACTTTATGTGGTAATGAATTCCACAGGCTCCCCACTCTTTGGGTGAAGAAATGTCTCCTCACCTCCGTCCAAAGTGGTCTACCCTGAATCCTCAGACTGCGACCCTGGTTCTGGACACCATCTGGGATGGTATTGGTTCCTGCAGCTTTGCTCCTAGACAGGTTGCTCCGAGAAAGCTTTCATCCTTTCCCACACCGTGGGGAGGGTCTTCAAGAGAAATGTTGATGACAAGCTGTGGATTGGTTCATCACTGATGGGTGAAGACCAACTGAGAATGTGGCTAAAGTGTTCTGCCCATCTTTCTAGACCGTGGGCACCCATTAGCACCGAGGGATTGGTGATGAACAAGTAAACTGAGGCCAACAGACAGATTTCTGACATAAATTCTAAATGTGCGTGTGTGTGCGCATGCCTGTGCGTGCATGTGTGTCTGTGTGTGCATGTGCTTGTGTGCATGTGTGTGTCTGTGTCTGCGTGTGCGTGCATGCATGTGTGTGCACATGCGTGTGCGTAAGTGTGTCTGTCAGGAGTCTGGAGAGAGCCTCAGAGGAGCAAGGGAGCAGAAGGTGGGGAACAGAAGCATGGAGTTGCAGGGAATGGGACACATATTTCCTGCCGCCACACACTCACTTTCCCTTGACCACTGCTAACCCTGGCAGTGCCCACCTCATCCACAGGTGGACCAACCCTCCATTGTAGACTCCCTGGAAAATGTCTGTGGTCTATAGACCCAAACTGGGTTAGATGAAGAAGCGTTTGTGGAAGATAAATTCTGGTCTTGTTATATTCATCCTTTTGGAGAGACGTAGGATGAGAGGAGACCTAATAGAGGTATATAAGATGTTGACAGGCATAGATCGGGTGGACTCTCAGGCTTTTTCCCAGGGTGGAAATGGCTGCCACGAGAGGACACAGGTTTAAGGTGCTGGGGGGTAGGTACAGGGGAAATGTTAGGGGGAAGTTTTTCACACAGAGGGTGGTGGGCGAGTGGAATCGGCTGCCGTCAGTGGTGGTGGAGGCAAACTCAATAGGATCTTTTAAGAGACTCCTGGATGAGTACATGGGACTTAATAGGATGGAGGGTTATAGGTAGGCCTAAAAGGTAGGGATATGTTCGGCACAACTTGTGGGGCCGAAGGGCCTGTTTTGTGCTGTAGTTTTTCTATGTTTCTATGTTTATCCTCTATCCATCTTACGGGAGTCTGGCTCAGTTAGTCCTCCCCTTACCCCTCGCGGGAATAAACCTTCACTGGGCCCGGACTATCTCCCTCTTTAAAGGCAGTCCATTGTTGTCATTCTGATGAAAGGTCATTGCTACAAAACATTAACTGTTTCTCTCTCCGCAATGCTGCCAGACCTGCTGAGTATTTCCAGTATCCACAGTATTTGGCTTTGGTAACTTTCTCCTGTTACAGTTTTGCCTGTCTATTTTTGATTCCAGTGTACCTGGGACAAATCTGTTCTCACTGGACTGAAAAACTGGCCTTCTCCCAATTAATTATTTTTACTCTGGACTGCAGAGTGTGTTTTTTCATAACTAACTCAACCTTAGGATACTGTGATCAGTGTCCCACTCTGATCCACCTCATTCCCAAAAGCTGGTCCAGCAATGCTTCTTTCCCCTGTGGGCACAATATATGTGGAGATGCTGGCGTTGGACTGGGGTAAACACAGTAAGAGTTTTAACAACACCAGGTTAAAGTCCAACAGGTTTATTTGGTAGCAAATGCCATTAGCTTTCGGAGCACTGCTCCTTCGTCAGATGGAGTGGAAATCTGCTCTCAAACAGGGCACAGAGACACAAAATCAAGTTACAGAATACTGATTAGAGTGTGAATCTCTACAGCCAACCAGGTCTTAAAGATACAGACAATGTGAGTGGAGGGAGCATTAAGCACAGGTTAAAGAGATGTGTATTGTCTCCAGACAGGACAGCCTGCAATTCCAGGAGGCAAGCTGTGGGGGTTACTGATAGTGTGACATAAACCCAACATCCCGGTTTAGGCCGTCCTCATGTGTGCGGAACTTGGCTATCAGTTTCTGCTCAGCAACTCTGTGCTGTCGTGTGTCGTGAAGGCCGCCTTGGAGAACGCTTACCCGAAGATCAGAGGCTGAATGCCCGTGACTGCTGAAGTGCTCCTCCACAGGAAGAGAACAGTCTTGCCTGGTGATTGTCGAGCGGTGTTCATTCATCCGTTGTCGTCGCGTCTGCATGGTTTCCCCAATGTACCATGCCTCGGGACATCCTTTCCTGCAGCGTATCAGGTAGACAATGTTGGCCGAGTTGCAAGAGTAGGTACCGTGTACCTGGTAGATGGTGTTCTCATGTGAGATGATGGCATCCGTGTTGATGATCCGGCACGTCTTGCAGAGGTTGCTGTGGCAGGGTTGTGAGGTGTCGTGGTCTACCAGGTACACCATCTACCAGGTACATGGTACTTACTCTTGCAACTCGGCCAACGTTGTCTACCTGATACGCTGCAGGAAAGGATGTCCCGAGGCATGGTACATTGGGGAAACCATGCAGACGCTACGACAACGGATGAATGAACACCGCTCGACAATCACCAGGCAAGACTGTTCTCTTCCTGTGGGGGAGCACTTCAGCGGTCACAGGCATTCAGCCTCTGATCTTCGGGTAAGCGTTCTCCAAGGCGGCCATCACGACACATGACAGCGCAGAGTCGCTGAGCAAAAACTGATAGCCAAGTTCCGCACACATGAGGACGGCCTAAACCGGGATCTTGGATTTATGTCACACTATCAGTAACCCCCACAGCTTGCCTCCTGGACTTGCAGAATCTCACTGGCTGTCCTGTCTGGAGACAATACACATCTCTTTAACCTGTGCTTAATGCTCCCTCCACTCACATTGTCTGTATCTTTAAGACCTGGTTGGCTGTAGAGATTTGCATTCTAATTGGTATTCTGTAACTTGATTTTGTGTCTCTGTGCCCTGTTTGAGAACAGATTTCCACTCCATCTGATGAAGAGACAGCGCTCCGAAAGCTAATGGCATTTGCTACCAAATAAACCTGTTGGACTTTAACCTGGTGTTGTTAAAACTCTTATGGCACAATATATACCAAGGTAGAAAATTCCTCTGAACATAAACTCTCTCCCTCTACCTTTTCATAGCATCACAGAATCCCTACGGTGCAGAAGGAGCCCATCAAATCTGCACTGACTCCCCGAAAGGGCATTTTATCCAGGCCCACCTCTGCCACATCCTCAAAACCCCCTACTTACCCCGCTAATCCCCCTACCTAACACATCCTGGACACTAAGGGGCAATCTTGCATGGCCAATCCACCTAACCTGCACATCTTTGGAGTGTGGGAGGAAACCGGAGCACCCGGAGGAAACCCGCGCAGACACGGGGAAAACGTGCAGATCCCATACAGACAGTGACCCAAGGCTGGAATTGAACCCGGGTCCCTGGCGCTGTGAGGGAGCAGTGCTAATCACTGTGCCATTCAGTCCATATTAGGATCATTGAAGTCCCCCATTATAACATCTCTACGGCTTTCGCACCTCTGCAATTTCCTTGCAAGCACATGTGTCGATATTTGTCCCACCAAACGCCTATAGAATACACCTAGTGGTGAATGGAATCATTTCTTAGCTCTAACTTAGAATATATTGTGTCCTTAGCCCGTCAGACATCGTCCGCCTCCAAATATTCTCCTTAATCAATACTGCTATTCCTCCAGCTTTCATTCCTTCCTTATCTTTCCCGAACATCTATCCAAGGAATGAGGAGTACTCAGTCCGAACCTTTTATGCGCCAGAGCTCCTTTATCGCCATGAAATTACAATCCCGCGTAGCTACCGGCCCCCCGCCCCCCCTCCAAACCCTCCCATGTGGCACTGGCAGGTTTACCCGCATGGACAATGACCCAGGAAGACCAAAGCCTGGAAGAGTGCCGGGGGGAATGGTATGTGGGATTGAGAGTCTGCCAGAGATAAGTGGGACCCCAACAAAACAACCCAGCAGCTCGCACCTTCCTCGTGTTGCTCCCGCTGCTGGTTTGGATCAGGATATCCAGGATGCTGTCCTCGTTGAAGAAGCCAGTCACGGCAGCACTAGAAGGAAAACCACTCCTATTATTGTTACACGCAGGAAACAAAGCGGGTGCTCCCCGATTCATATCTACATCCTCCATCTCTAGCCCAAATGTCAACAGACACGGCCCTCCCCCGAAAGGAAGGAGCAGTGTGGACATGAGAGACACGGCCACATCCGGGTCATCAAGGGCAGAACATCAACAATCAAACAGATTGCTGTGTGTTACAGTGAGATAAATCACAGACCCTATAGCCAGAGTGCCAATATTGCAACGGTAACAAAGCTTCCCACACACAGAACAATCTCCCCACTGCACCCCACCCCCACTGATCACCCCAAACTCACCTCTCAATACTGCTTCCATTTGCAGACCACAGTTGCCGAAGGTGTTGCCCACTCAGAAGCTGCAGCCTATCCCTCGTGGTGATCAGGATGTCACCGCCACTCTCTCCACGCCTGCCCAGAGTCTGCAGGTCCCTCGCAGAACCATTACTGCTGGGAGAAAATGGACCTGTTCACATCAAAATTAACTGATAAAACCCCCTGTCTTAAACACAGAGAACAATCCCACACACACTGCACCATCTCCACTCTCTCACACACAGTACACAATCCACACTGACAGGCAGTGTACAATCCCTACAATATCACACACAGTACACAATCCACACTGACAGGCAGTGTACAATCCCTACAATATCACACACAGTATACAATCCACACTGACAGGCAGTGTACAGCCCCTACGCGATCACACACAGTACACAATCCACACTGACAGGCAGTGTACAGCCCCTACACTATCACACACAATATACAATCCACACTGGCAGCCAGTGTACAGCCCCTACGCGATCACACACAGTATACAATCCACACTGGCAGGCAGTGTACAGCCCCTACACTATCACACACAGTATACAATCCACACTGGCAGGCAGTGTACAATCCACTCTCTCACTCATCATGTACAATCCCCTTTCTCTCACATTCTGGTGGGTCTGGGTGTGTTAGACATGGGGTGGTTGGGTAATGGAGACGGGCTCTGGGTGTGGGATATGGGGCCATCTGGGTGTGGGATACGGCGGGACCGGGTGTATGAGACTGGGGGGGGGGGGGTCTGGGTGTGGGATATGGGGGGGTCTGGGTGTGGGATATGGGGGGGGGTCTGGGTGTGAGATATAGGGGCTCTGGGTGTGGGATATGGTGGGGTCTGTGTATGGGACGGGTCTGGGTGTGGGATATGGGGGCTCTGGATGTAGGATATGAGGGGGGAGTCTGGATATGGGATATGGAGGGGGTGTGGGATATGGGGAGGGTCTGGGTGTGGGATACAGAGGGCTCTGGGTATGGGATATGGGGGGATTTGGGTATGGGATATGGTGCGGGTCTTGGCGTGGGGTATGGGGCGGGTCTGAGTGTGGGATACGGGGGCTCTGAGTGTGGGATACGTGAGAGTCTGGATGTGGGATATAAGGGGGGAGTCTGGATATGGGATATGAGGGGGTCTGGGTGTGGGATATGGGGAGGGTCTGGGTGTGGGATACAGGGGGCTCTGGGTATGGGATACGGGGGCTCTGGGTATGGGATATGGGGTGGGTCTGGGTATGGGATACGGGGGCTCTGGGTGTGAGATACGTGGGAGTCTGGATGTGGGATATGAGGGGGGAGTCTGGATATGGGATATGGAGGGGGTCTGGATGTGGGATATGGTGCGGGTCTGGGTGTGGGATATGGTGCGGGTCTAGGTGTGGGATACAGGGGGCTCTGGGTGTGTGAGATGGGGGGGTTATGGGTGTGGGAGACAGGAGGGGCGAGTGTGTGAGACAGGGGGGATGAGTTCTGAGTATGGGCATAATCAGTAACAGATCAGACTATAGGAACAGAACTGGCTGCAAACAACAATGGCACATTTGGCAGGACACCAGCTACATTTCATTCTGACAGCTGAAGTGTTGTAAGATTTTTGTGTAACAAATAAGACTTTGCTTATTTTAGTCAATTACCTCCAATGAGAAACTGACTGTTGTTCCTCTGGATACAGTGCAGGCAGAGAGCAGCAGGGGGCAGTGTTCTCTACCTGGCTGCACATTGAGCCCCCTCAGTGACGCTGGCTCTCGGCCCGTGCAGTCCAACAAAGCTGCGGAGCGTCTGTCTCATCACTGCGCAAAGCTAATCATAGTCAGTGCCCTCTGGGCCCCCCGGCTCTGCACCGGGTCCTCCCAGCTCTGCACCCGGCCCCTCACTCTGCCCCTCACCCCGGTCCTCACCCCTCACTCTGCCCCTCACCCCTCACTCTGCCCCTCGACCCTTTGTACCCTCGCTCTGCACCCGGCCCCTCACTCTGCCCCTCACCCCGGTCCTCACCCCTCACTCTGCCCCTCGCCCCTTTGTACCCTCGCTCTGCTCCTTGCCCCTCGCTCTCTCCTCGCCCCTTGCTCTGCCCCAGGCCCCTTGCTCCTCACCCCTCGCTCTGCCCCTCGCCCCTTGCTCTGCCCTTCGCCCCTTGCTCTGCCCCAGACCCCTTGCCCCTCGCCCCTCGCTCTGCCCCGGGCCCCCCTCACTCTGCCCCTGGGCCCCCTCGCTCTGCCCCGGGCCCCCTCGCTCTGCCCCGGGCCCCCCTCACTCTGCCCCTCGCACTGCTCTGGGCGCCCCTCGCTCTGCCCCGGGTGCCCCTCGCTCTGCCCCGGGTGCCCCTCGCTCTGCCCCGTGCCCCCCTTGCTCTGCCCCGTGCCCCCCTCGCTCTGCCCCGGGCCCCCCTCGCTCTGCCCCGGGCCCCCCTCATTCTGTCCCTCGCTCTGCCCGGGCCTCCTCACCCCTCGCTCTGCCCCTCACCCCTCGCTCTGCCCCTCACCCCTCGCTCTGCCCCCAGCCCCTCGCTCTGCCCCCATCCCCTCGCTCTGCCCCCAGCCCCGCCCCTCGCCCTGCCCCTTGCCAGCGGATATGGAGCTAACGTTTCTAACTGAGGAGAGAGAATGTGTTCTCGAGAGTCTGAAAGGGAGTCAGTGATGAGCTGAGGTTCACTGTGAATCCGCAGACTGACACACAATTCTGCTTTGCGTGTTTAGTGAGAGTCACGGCAGTGGGAAAATACAGCTCCTCGTGCCTCTAACTCGATCTTTCCTGCTAGTTTTTCTTTGCTTTCCAGGTCTTTCCTCATGCCACACTCGCACTCAGCACGAATGGAAAGGAGCGGTGGGCGTGGTACCTGGGCCCAGGTTGGTCAGTGTTGTTCCTCCAGAAACAACTCTTCAAATGCAGACAGTAAAAATATAACAACTCCAACTTATAAATCAAAGAAAGGGTTTAATAAAAAAAACTGCATTACTCCAAACTTGGGGCCTCGCCCTGGGCCAGTCCAAACTTCCCACAATTCCCAACAGGTTCTTATTGATACTGAGTCAGCTGACCATTACATCATTCTGTAATTGGTTCCATGGTTTACTGGGTCAGCTGACCCTTACAGCTTCTCCCCATTGGTCACATTGTATCCGATACAAAGTTGTCACAGGTTACATTCTCACAAGCGTGGGTGATAGGGATCGTACCAAAGCCCCACCCTGCCTCGTCTTGCCATGTGCCCTCCCTGTGTGACGGTGCAGCATTTTCCTGACAGCCTGGCGACCAAGATGTTGGACGCTGCTCTTCCCATAGTGACTCCTCAGCCATGAACTCAGCCACGCTAACTGGCTGACTGCAGCTGGAATTCTCCGACCTCACCCACGGCACGGATTCTGCAGCTGAGCATCAAATTCAACCCTGAAATACCTGGATAACAAAGACACCTATGTCAGACTCCTATTTATTGACTACAGCTCAGCCTTCAACACCATTATTCCTACGAAATTCATCTCCAAACTCCCTGGCCTGGGCCTCGGCTCCTCCCTCTGTGACTGGATCCTGAACTTCCTAACTCACAGACCACAATCAGTAAGGATAGGCAACAACACCTCCTCCACGATCATACTCAACGCCGGTGCCCCACAAGGCTGAGTTCTCAGCCCCCTACTATACTCCTTATACACCTATGACTGTGTGGCCAAATTCTCCTCCAATTCGATTGTCAAGTTTGCTGACGACACCACCGTAGTGGGTCGGAACTCAACAATGACGAGACAGAGTACAGGGATGAGATAGAGAATCTGGTGAACTGGTGCGGCAACAATAATCTCTCCCTCAAAGTCAACAAAATGAAGGAGATTGTCATCGACCTCAGGAAGCGTAAAGGAGAACATGCCCCTGTCTACATCAAGGGGGACGAAGTAGAAAGGGTCGAGCGCTTCAAGTTTTTCGGTGTCCAGATCACCAACAACCTGTCCTGGTCCCCCCCCCCCCATGCCGACACTGAAAGTCCACCAACGCCTCTACTTTCTTAGAAGACTAAGGAAATTTGGCATGTCAGCTACGACTCTCACCAATTTTTAAAATGCACCATAAAAGCATTCTTTCTGATTGTATCACAGCTTGGTATGGCTCCTGATCTGCCCAAGACTGCAAGAAACTACAAAGGGTTGTGAATGTAGCCCAGTCCATCACTCAAACCAGCCTTCCATCCATTGATTCAGTCTGCACTTCCCGCTGCCTCGGAAAAGCAGCCAGCATAATCAAGGACTCCACGCTACCCAGACATTCTCTCTTCCACCTTCTTCCGTCGGGAAACAGATACAAAAGTCTGAGGTCACGTACCGACCGACTCAAGAACAGCTTCTTCCCTGCTGCCATCAGACTTTTGAATGGACCTACCTCACATTAAGTTGATCTTTCTCTGCACCCTAGCTATGACTGTAACACTACATTCTGCACTCTCCCCTTTCCTTCTCTATGAATGGTATGCTTTGTCTGTATAGCGCGCAAGAAATAATACTTTTCACTCTATGTTAATACATGTGACAATAATAAATCAAATCAAAATGCTCCATTCTCGCTGGCAGCGGGGACGGTACTTACGAGACTGGAAAATCCGGCCTAGTCTCTGAAAGGAGAGAGCTGCTCGCTCGGTGGTCTCTGCCTAATTCAGCAATGAGGTTGTGCTGGGACATAAGCTCATTGCGGCAATTTTCAGATTGAGAAAGAACTCATGTGAATTAGGGTCCTGAGAAGACTGCACCACAACACAAACCCCACGCCACCATCATACATCCACAACCCTTTCTGAAAGCACTCAACTTAGCTCGTAGCCTGGGTCAACTCGATCTCTCATACCGTCTGGGGTGGGGATTGCCAGTGCCGCCTGTGCCCGCTAGGGTCAGTGCCGTCTGTGCCCAGGAGGGTCGGTGCCGTCTGCGGCTGGGGGAGGGTCAGTGCCGTCTGCGGCTGCGGGACGGTCAGTGCTGTCTGTGCCCGGGAGGGTCAGTGCCGTCTGTGCCCGGGAGGGTCGGTGCCGTCTGTGCCCGGGAGGGTCAGTGCCGTCTGTGCCCGGGAGGGTCGGTGCCATCTGCGGCTGGGGGAGGGTCAGTGCCGTCTGCGCCCGGGAGGGTCAAAGAACAAAGAACAATACAGCACAGGATCAAGCCCTTCGGCCCTCCAAGCCTGCACCGACCATGTGTTCCTAACTAGACCATCCGTTTGTATCCCTTTATTCCCAGTCTGTTCATGTGGCTATCTAGATAAGTCTTACATGATCCTAGCATGTCTGCCTCAACCACCTTGCTTGGTAGTGCATTCCAGGCCCCCACCACCCTCTGTGTAAAATACGTCCCCCACATATCCGCATTGAACCTGCCCCCCTTACCTTGAACTTGTGACCCCTTGGGTTTGTCATTTCTGACCTGGGAAAGAGCTTCCAACTGTTCACCCTATCAATGCCCTTCATAATTTTATAAACTTCTATTAGGTCGCCCCTCAACCTCCGTCTTTCCAGGGAGAACAACCCTAGTTTACTCAATCTCACCTCAGAGCTAATACCCTCCATACCAGGCAACATCCTGGTAAACCTTTTCTGCACTCTCTCCAAAGTCAGTGCCGTCTGTGCCCGGGGGGAGGGTCAGTGCCGTCTGCACCCGGGGGAGGGTCAGTGCCGTCTGCGCCCGGGAGGGTCAATGCCGTCTGCGCCCGGGGGAGGGTCAGTGCCGTCTGCACCCGGGGGAGGGTCAGTGCCGTCTGCGCCGGGGAGAGTCAGTGCCGACTGCGCCCGGGGGAGGGTCAGTGCCGTCTGCGCCCGGGAGGGTCAGTGCCGTCTGCGCCGGGGAGAGTCAGTGACGTCTGCGCCCAGGAGGGTCAGTGCCATCTGCGCCCGGGAGGGTCAGTGCCGTCTGCGCCCGGGGTAGGGTCAGTGCCGTCTGCGCCCGGGAGGGTCAGTGCCGTCTGCACCCGGGAGAGTCAGTGACGTCTGCGCCCGGGGGAGGGTCAGTGCCATCTGCGCCCTGGAGGGTCAGTGCCGTCTGCACCCGGGAGAGTCAGTGACGTCTGCACCTGGGAGGGTCAGTGCCGTCTGCACCCGGGAGGGTCAGTGCCGTCTGCACCCGGGAGGGTCAGTGCCGTCTGCGCCCGGGGGAGGGTCAGTGCTGCCTGTGCCCGGGGGAGGGTCAGTGCCGTCTGCACCCAGGAGGGTCAGTGCTGCCTGTGCCCGGGGGAGGGTCAGTGCCGTCTGCGCCCGGGAGGGTCAGTGCCGTCTGCACCCGGGAGGGTCAGTGCCGTCTGCACCCGGGAGGGTCAGTGCCGTCTGCACCCGGGAGGGTCAGTGCCGTCTGCGCCCGGGGGAGGGTCAGTGCTGCCTGTGCCCGGGGGAGGGTCAGTGCCGTCTGCACCCAGGAGGGTCAATGCCGTCTGCACCCAGGGGAGGGTCAGTGCCATCTGCGCCTGAAGGGTCAGTGCCGTCTGCGCCCGGGGGAGAGTCAGTGCCATCTGCGCCGAAGGGTCAGTGCCGTCTGCGCCCGGGGGAGAGTCAGTGCCATCTGCGCCGAAGGGTCAGTGCCGTCTGCACCCGGGAGGGTCAGTGCCGTCTGCACCCAGGGGAGGGTCAGTGCCATCTGCGCCCGAAGGGTCAGTGCCGTCTGCACCCGGGAGGGTCAGTGCCGTCTGCACCCGGGAGGGTCAGTGCCGTCTGCACCCGGGGGAGAGTCAGTGCCGTCTGCACCCGGGGGAGAGTCAGTGCCATCTGCACCCGGGGGAGAGTCAGTGCTGTCTGCGCCCAGGGGAGAGTCAGTGCCGTCTGCACCCAGGGGAGGGTCAGTGCCGTCTGCACCCGGGGGAGGGTCCGTGCCGTCTGCGCCCGGGGGAGGGTCCGTGCCGTCTGCGCCCGGGGGAGGGTCAGTGCCGTCTGCGCCCGGGGGAGGGTCAGTGCCGTCTGCGCCCGGGGGAGGGTCCGTGCTGTCTGTGCCCGGGGGAGGGTCAGTGCCGTCTGTATATGGGAGGGCAAGAATGCCTACACACAAAATGGTGAGTGAGCTGTGTATGTGGGAGAGCTCGTGCAATCTGTAAGTGCAATATGGTATATGAACCTCAGCATCGCTTAACATTAGCAATTAACATTACCCCATGAATGGAAGGAGTCACTATATTAGCTCAGTCACCTCACATGACCTTATCTCCTTCACTCTCAAAGTCATCTTTAAAAAGTCTGTTGTTGACAGCACAATGCAGTCATGTGAGGAAGGTTGTTTCAGTACGTGACTGATTGCAGAAACAGGTCACTCTGTTGCTATTTTGGAATGCAGGATGACGAGCCCCTTTCATTATAGCTTCCACTACGTGACTAAGTGCAGTCTCCTGGAATGGAGTCAACATCACATGGAAACACTCAGAGGCCGAACACAAAGACAGATACTAATCTCAGGCCCTGCACAATTCACCCGTCAAACCAAGTTATGTTTCTCAACTTCACCAGTTAGCAGGTCACATTTCAAAAGACTTTATTTCACACCAACAACTGATATAGACAGCACTACAACCCAGGGATCAGGTTAAAGTTTTGTAACGCTGCCACATCCAGTCGTACTTCCTGATGGACGATTAAATAACTTACAGAAGGAAGAAGCTCTGAAAATATTTCCATCCTCAATGCCTTTCGATTCCAAAAAACGAGACTGAAACATTTGCAACTCTCTTGAGCCAGAAGTGGCGAGCGGATGATCCATCTCAGCCTCCACTCATGGTCGCCAGCGACATACATACCAGTCTTCAGATAATCCCATTCACATTGTCATATCAAGAAATGGCTGAAAGCCCAAGATACAGCAAAGGCTTTGATCTTTATAACACCCTGACAGTGATACTGAAGACTGGGGATCCAGAACTAGCCGCACCCATAGAATCACAGAATCCCTACAGTGCCGAAGAAGGCCATTTGGCCCATCGACCCTTTACCAACAACAATCCCACCCAGGCCCTATTCCTGTAACCCCACTGATTTATCTTGACACTAGGATTAATTTAGCATGGCCAATCAACCCAACTTGCACATCTTTGGAGCATGGGAGGAAACTGGAGCACCCGGAGGAAACCCACACAGACATGGAGTACTTTAGATGGGTCAGTTTCTGTCCAATGTGTGCAGGAGGGTTTCCTGACACAGTATGTAGATAGGCCAACAAGAGGCGAGGCCACATTGGATTTGATACTGGGTTATGAACCAGACCAGGTGTTAGATTTGGAGGTAGGGGAGCACTGTGGTGATAGTGACCACAATTCGGTTACGTTTACTTTAGCGATGAAAAGGAATAGGTATATACCGAAGGGCAAGAGTTATAGCTGGGGGAAAGGAAATTATGATGCGATTAGGCGAGATTTAGGATGCATAGGTTGGAGAAAGAAACTGCAGGGGACGGGCACAATTGAAATGTGGAGCTTCTTCAAGGAACAGCTAC
>NC_135821.1:23986780-24062214 GCF_964213995.1 Mustelus asterias | reverse complement strand
CAATCCAATCCAAGTAACGGCATCCAATCCAATCCAATCCAATCCAATTCAAGTAACGGCATCCAATCCAATACAATCCAATCCAAGTAACGGCATCCAATCGAATCCAATTCAATCCAAGTAACGGCATCCAACCCAATCCAATCCAATCAAATCCAAGGAACGGCATCCATTCGGTTCCCATCTAATTCAATCCAATCCAAGTAACGGCATCCAATCCAAATCAATCCAATTAACGTCATCCAATCCAATCCAATCGAATCCAATCTAATCCAAGTAACCGCATCCAAGCCAATCCAATCCATTCCAAGTAACGGCATCCAATCCAATCCAATCCAATCCAGTCCAATCCAATCCAACCCAAGTAACCGCAACCAATCCATTCCAATCCAATCCAATGCTAGTAACGGCATCCAATCCAATCCAATCCAAGTAACGCCATCCAATCCAATCCAATCCAATCCAATCTAATCCAATCCAAGTAACGGCATCCAATCCAATCCAATCGAATCCAATCTAATCCAAGTAACCGCATGCAATCCAATCCAATCCAATCCATTCCAAGTAACGGCATCCAATCCAATCCAATCCATTCCAATCCAGTCCAATCCAACCCAATGCAGTCCATGTAACCGCAACCAATCCATTCCAATCCAATCCAATCCTAGTAACGGCATCCAATCCAATCCAATCCAATCCAAGTAACGGCATCCAATTCAATCCAATCCAATCAAATCCAATCCAATCCAAGTAACGGCATCCATTCCAATCCAATCCAATCCTATCCAATCCAAGTAACGGCATCCAATCCAATCAAATCCAATCCAATCAAATCCAATCCAATCCAATCCAATCCAATCCAATTCAATCCAAGTAAAGGCATCCAATCCAATCCAATCCAATCCATGTAACGGCATCCAATCTAATCCAATCCAATCCAATCCAATCCAAGTATCGGCGTTCAATCCAATCCAATGCAATCAAATCCAATCCAGTCCAAGTTACGGCATCCAATTCAATCCAATCCAAGTAACGGCATCCAATCCAATCCAATCCACTCCAATCCAAGTAACGGCATCCAATCAAATCTAATCCAAGTAACGGCATCCAATCCAATCCCATCCAATCCATTCTAATCCAATCCAAGTAACGGCATCCAATCCAATCCAATCCAATACAATCCAAGTAACCGCATCCAATCCAATCCAATCAAATCCAATCCAATCCAATCCCACGTAACGGCATCCAATCCAATCCAATCCAATCCAATTAACGGCAGCCATTCCAATCCAATCTAATCCAATCCAATCCAATCCAATCCAATCCAAGTAAAGGCATCCAATCCAATCCAATCCAAGTAACGGCATCCAATACAATCCAATGCAATCCCATCCAATCCAATCCAATCCAAGTAACGGCATTCAATCCAATCCAATCCAATCAAATCCAATCCAAGTAACGGCATCCAATCAAATCCAATCCAATCCAACTAACGGCATCCAATCCAATCCAATCCAAGGAACGGCATCCAATCCAATCCAATCCACTCCAATCCAAGTACCGGCATCTAATCCAATCCAATCCAAGTAATGGCATCCAATCCAATCCAATCCAATCCAATCTAATCCAATCCAAGGAACGGCATCCAATCCAATCCAATCCATTCCAATACAATCCAAGTAACCGCATCCAATCCAATCCAATCAAATCCAATCCAATCCAATCCAATCGAAGTAATTGCTTCCAATCGAATCCAATCCAATCCAATCAAATCAAAGTAACGTCTGCCAATTCAATCCAATCCAATCCAATCCAAGCAACCCCATCCAATCCAATCCAATCCAATCAAATCCAATCCAATCCAATCCAATCCAATTCAAGTCACGTCATCCAATCCAATCCAATCGAATCCAATCCAATCTAAGTAACGGCATCTATTCCACTCCAATCCAATCCAATCCAAGTAACGGCATCGAATCCAATCCAATCCAATCCAATTCAAGTAACGGCATCCAATCCAATCCAATCCAATCCAAAACAATCCAATCCAATCCAAGTGACGGCATCCAATTCAATCCAATCCAATCCAATCAAATCCAATCCAATCCAATACAACTAAAGGCATCCAATCCAATCCAATCCAATCCATGTAACGGTATCCAATCCAATCCAATCCAGTCCAAGTAACCGCAACCAAAAATTCCAATCCAATCCAATCCTAGTAACGGCATCCAATCCAATCCAATCCAATCCAATCCAATCCAGTCCAATCCAAGTAACGGCATCCAATCCAATCCCATCCAATCAAATCCAATCCAATCCAAGTAACGGCATCCAATCCAATCCAAACCAATCCTATCCATTCCAAGTAACGGCATCCAATCCAATGAAATCCAATCCAATCCAATCCAAGTAACGGCATCCAATCCAATCCAATCCAATCCAATCAAATCCAATCCAATCCAATCCAATCCAAACCAATCCAATCCAAGTAAAGGCATCCAATCCAATCTAATCCAAGTAACGGCATTCAATCCAATCCAATCCAATCAAATCCAATCCAAGTAACGGCATCCAATCAAATCCAATCCAATCCAACTAACGGCATCCAATCCAATCCAATCCAAGGAACGGCATCCAATCCAATCCAATCCACTCCAATCCAAGTACCGGCATCTAATCCAATCCAATCCAAGTAATGGCATCCAATCCAATCCAATCCAATCCAATCCAATCTAATCCAATCCAAGGAACGGCATCCAATCCAATCCAATCCATTCCAATACAATCCAAGTAACCGCATCCAATCCAATCCAATCAAATCCAATCCAATCCAATCCAATCGAAGTAATTGCTTCCAATCGAATCCAATCCAATCCAATCAAATCAAAGTAACGTCTGCCAATTCAATCCAATCCAATCCAATCCAAGTAACCCCATCCAATCCAATCCAATCCAATCAAATCCAATCCAATCCAATCCAATCCAATTCAAGTCACGTCATCCAATCCAATCCAATCGAATCCAATCCAATCTAAGTAACGGCATCTATTCCACTCCAATCCAATCCAATCCAAGTAACGGCATCGAATCCAATCCAATCCAATCCAATTCAAGTAACGGCATCCAATCCAATCCAA
This sequence comes from Mustelus asterias, assembly GCF_964213995.1. Lineage (NCBI taxonomy): Eukaryota > Metazoa > Chordata > Chondrichthyes > Carcharhiniformes > Triakidae > Mustelus > Mustelus asterias. The sequence continues at coordinate 24,059,074 of NC_135821.1, read as the reverse complement.
TCCAATCCAAAACAATCCAATCCAATCCAAGTGACGGCATCCAATTCAATCCAATCCAATCCAATCAAATCCAATCCAATCCAATACAACTAAAGGCATCCAATCCAATCCAATCCAATCCATGTAACGGTATCCAATCCAATCCAATCCAGTCCAAGTAACCGCAACCAAAAATTCCAATCCAATCCAATCCTAGTAACGGCATCCAATCCAATCCAATCCAATCCAATCCAATCCAGTCCAATCCAAGTAACGGCATCCAATCCAATCCCATCCAATCAAATCCAATCCAATCCAAGTAACGGCATCCAATCCAATCCAAACCAATCCTATCCATTCCAAGTAACGGCATCCAATCCAATGAAATCCAATCCAATCCAATCCAAGTAACGGCATCCAATCCAATCCAATCCAATCCAATCAAATCCAATCCAATCCAATCCAATCCAAACCAATCCAATCCAAGTAAAGGCATCCAATCCAATCTAATCCAATCCAATCCAATCCAATCCAAGTAACGGCATTCAATCCAATCCAATCCAATCCAATCCAATCCAATCCAATCCAATCCAATCCAATCCAATTCAAGGAACGGCATCCAATCCAATCCAATCCACTCCCATCCAAGTAACGGCATCCAATCCAATCCAATCCAAGTAACGGCATCCAATCCAATCCCATTCAATCCAATCTAATCCAATCCAAGTAACGGCATCCAATCCAATCCAATCCATTCCAATACAATCCAAGTAACCACATCCAATCCAATCCAATCAAATCCAATCCAATACAATCCAATCCAATCGAAGTAACTGCATCCAATCGAATCCAATCAAATCCAATCCAAGTAACGCCATCCAATCCAATCCAATCCAAGTAACGGCATCCAATCCAATCCACTCGAATCCAATCTAATCCAAGTAACCGCATGCAATCCAATTCAATCCAATCCATTCCAAGTAACGGCATCCAATCCAATCCAATCCAATGCAGTCCAATCCAATCCAATCCAGTCCAAGAAACCGCAACCAATCCATTCCAATCCATTCCAATCCTAGTAACGGCATCCAATCCAATCCAATCCAATCCAAGAAACGGCATCCAATCCAATCCAATCCAATCAAATCCAATCCAATCCAAGTAACGGCATCCAATCCAATCCAATCGAATCCAATCCAATGCAAGTAACGGCATCTATTCCAATCCAATCCAATCCAATCCAAGTAACGGCATCCAATCCAATCCAATCCAATCCAATTCAAGTAACGGCATCCAATCCAATACAATCCAATCCAAGTAACGGCATCCAATCGAATCCAATTAAATCCAAGTAACGGCATCCAACCCAATCCAATCCAATCAAATCCAAGGAACGGCATGCATTCGGTTCCCATCCAATTCAATCCAATCCAAGTAACGGCATCCAATCCAAATCAATCCAAGTAACGTCATCCAATCCAATCCAATCGAATCCAATCTAATCCAAGTAACCGCATCCAAGCCAATCCAATCCATTCCAAGTAACGGCATCCAATCCAATCCAATCCAATCCAGTCCAATCCAATCCAACCCAAGTAACCGCAACCAATCCATTCCAATCCAATCCAATGCTAGTAACGGCATCCAATCCAATCCAATCCAAGTAACGCCATCCAATCCAATCCAATCCAATCCAATCTAATCCAATCCAAGTAACGGCATCCAATCCAATCCAATCGAATCCAATCTAATCCAAGTAACCGCATGCAATCCAATCCAATCCAATCCATTCCAAGTAACGGCATCCAATCCAATCCAATCCAATCCAATCCAAGTAACGGCATCCAATCCAATCCCATCCAATCAAATCCAATCCAATCCAAGTAACGGCATCCAATCCAATCCAAACCAATCCTATCCATTCCAAGTAACGGCATCCAATCCAATGAAATCCAATCCAATCCAATCCAAGTAACGGCATCCAATCCAATCCAATCCAATCCAATCAAATCCAATCCAATCCAATCCAATCCAAACCAATCCAATCCAAGTAAAGGCATCCAATCCAATCTAATCCAATCCAATCCAATCCAATCCAAGTAACGGCATTCAATCCAATCGAATCCAATCCAATCCAATCCAATCCAATACAAGGAACGGCATCCAATCCAATCCAATCCACTCCCATCCAAGTAACGGCATCCAATCCAATCCAATCCAATTAACGGCATCCAATCCAATCCCATTCAATCCAATCTAATCCAATCCAAGTAACGGCATCCAATCCAATCCAATCCATTCCAATACAATCCAAGTAACCACATCAAATCCAATCCAATCAAATCCAATCCAATACAATCCAATCCAATCGAAGTAACTGCATCCAATCGAATCCAATCCAATCCAATCAAATCCAATCCAAGTAACGCCATCCAATCCAATCCAATCCAAGTAACGGCATCCGATCCAATCCACTCGAATCCAATCTAATCCAAGTAACCGCATGCAATCCAATCCAATCCAATCCATTCCAAGTAACGGCATCCAATCCAATCCCATCCAATGCAGTCCAATCCAATCCAATCCAGTCCAAGTAACCGCAACCAATCCATTCCAATCCATTCCAATCCTAGTAACGGCATCCAATCCAATCCAATCCAATCCAAGAAACGGCATCCAATCCAATCCAATCCAATCAAATCCAATCCACTCCAAGTAACGGCATCCAATCCAATCCAATCGAATCCAATCCAATGCAAGTAACGGCATCTATTCCAATCCAATCCAATCCAATCCAAGTAACGGCATCCAATCCAATCCAATCCAATCCAATTCAAGTAACGGCATCCAATCCAATACAATCCAATCCAAGTAACGGCATCCAATCGAATCCAATTCAATCCAAGTAACGGCATCCAACCCAATCCAATCCAATCAAATCCAAGGAACGGCATCCATTCGGTTCCCATCCAATTCAATCCAATCCAAGTAACGGCATCCAATCCAAATCAATCCAATTAACGTCATCCAATCCAATCCAATCGAATCCAATCTAATCCAAGTAACCGCATCCAAGCCAATCCAATCCATTCCAAGTAACGGCATCCATTCCAATCCAATCCAATCCAGTCCAATCCAATCCAACCCAAGTAACCGCAACCAATCCATTCCAATCCAATCCAATGCTAGTAACGGCATCCAATCCAATCCAATCCAAGTAACGCCATCCAATCCAACCCAATCTAATCCAATCCAAGTAACGGCATCCAATCCAATCCAATCGAATCCAATCTAATCCAAGTAACCGCATGCAATCTAATCCAATCCAATCCATTCCAAGTAACGGCATCCAATCCAATCCAATCCATTCCAATCCAGTCCAATCCAACCCAATGCAGTCCATGTAACCGCAACCAATCCATTCCAATCCAATCCAATCCTAGTAACGGCATCCAATCCAATCCAATCCAATCCAAGTAACGGCATCCAATTCAATCCAATCCAATCAAATCCAATCCAATCCAAGTAACGGCATCCAATCCAATCCAATCCAATCCTATCCAATCCAAGTAACGGCATCCAATCCAATCAAATCCAATCCAATCAAATCCAATCCAATCCAATCCAATCCAATCCAATCCAATCCAAGTAAAGGCATCCAATCCAATCCAATCCAATCCATGTAACGGCATCCAATCTAATCCAATCCAATCCAATCCAAGTATCGGCATTCAATCCAATCCAATCCAATCCAATCAAATCCAATCCAGTCCAAGTTCCGGCATCCAATTCAATCCAATCCAAGTAACGGCATCCAATCCAATCCAATCCACTCCAATCCAAGTAACGGCATCCAATCAAATCTAATCCAAGTAACGGCATCCAATCCAATCCCATCCAATCCATTCTAATCCAATCCAAGTAACGGCATCCAATCCAATCCAATCCAATACAATCCAAGTAACCGCATCCAATCCAATCCAATCAAATCCAATCCAATCCAATCCCACGTAACGGCATCCAATCCAATCCAATCCAATCCAATTAACGGCAGCCATTCCAATCCAATCTAATCCAAACGAATCCAATCCAATCCAAGTAAAGGCATCCAATACAATCCAATCCAAGTAACGGCATCCAATACAATCCAATGCAATCCCATCCAATCCAATCCAATCCAAGTAACGGCATTCAATCCAATCCAATCCAATCAAATCCAATCCAAGTAACGGCATCCAATCAAATCCAATCCAATCCAACTAACGGCATCCAATCCAATCCAATCCAAGGAACGGCATCCAATCCAATCCAATCCACTCCAATCCAAGTACCGGCATCCAATCCAATCCAATCCAAGTAATGGCATCCAATCCAATCCAATCCAATCCAATCCAATCAAATCCAATCCAAGGAACGGCATCCAATCCAATCCAATCCATTCCAATACAATCCAAGTAACCGCATCCAATCCAATGCAATCAAATCCAATCCAATCCAATCCAATCGAAGTAATTGCATCCAATCGAATCCAATCCAATCCAATCAAATCAAAGTAACGTCTGCCAATTCAATCCAATCCAATCCAATCCAAGTAACCCCATCCAATCCAATCCAATCCAATCAAATCCAATCCAATCCAATCCAATCCAATTCAAGTCACGTCATCCAATCCAATCCAATCGAATCCAATCCAATCCAAGTAACGGCATCTATTCCACTCCAATCCAATCCAATCCAAGTAACGGCATCGAATCCAATCCAATCCAATCCAATTCAAGTAACGGCATCCAATCCAATCCAATCCAAGTAACGGCATCCAATCGAATCCAATCCAATCCAATCCAAGTAACGGCATCCAACCCAATCCAATTCAATCCAATCCAAGTTAGCGCATTCCATTCGGTTCCAATCCAATACAATCCAATCCAAGTAACGGCATCCAATCCAATCCAATCCAAGTAACGGCATCCAATCCAATCCAATCAAATCCAATCTAATCCAACTAACCGCATCCAATCCAATCCAATCCATTCCAAGTAACGGCATCCAATCCAATCCAATCCAATCCAGTCCAATCCAATCCAATCCAAGTAACCGCAACCAATCCATTCCAATCCAATCCAATGTTAGGAACGGTATCCAATCCAATCCAATCCAAGTAACGGCATCCAATCCAATCCAATCCAATCAAATCCAATCCAATCCAAGTAACGGCATCCAATCCAACCCAATCCAATCCAATCCAATCCAATCATATCCAATCCAAGTAACGGCATCCAATCCAATCCAATTCAATCCAATCCAATCCAATCCAAGTTACGCCATCCAATCCAATCCAATCCAAGTAACGGCATCCAATCCAATCCACTCGAATCCAATCCATTCCAAGTAACGGCATCCAATCCAATCCAATCCAATCCAGTCCAATCCAATCCAATCCAGTCCAAGTAACCGCAACCAATCCATTCCAATCCAATCCAATCCTAGTAACGGCATCCAATCCAATCCAATACAAGTAACGGCATCCAATCCAATCCAATCCAATCAAATCCCATCCAATCCAAGTAACGGCATCCAATCCAAACCAATCCAATCCTATCCATTCCAAGTAACGGCATCCAATCCAATTCAATCCTATCCAAACCAATCCAATCCAATCCAAGTGACGGCATCCAATTCAATCCAATCCAATCAAATCCAATCCAATCCAAGGAACGGCATCCAATCCAAACCAATCCAATCCTATCCATTCCAAGTAACGGCATCCAATCCAATCCAATCCAATCCAGTCCAATCCAATCCAATCCAGTACAAGTAACCGCAACCAATCCATTCCAATCCAATCCAATCCTAGTAACGGCATCAAATCCAATCCAATCCAATACAAGTAACGGCATCCAATCCAATCCAATCCAATCAAATCCAATCCAATCCAAGTAACGGCATCCAATCCAAACCAATCCAATCCTATCCATTCCAAGTAACGGCATCCAATCCAATCCAATCCAATCCAAACCAATCCAATCCAATCCAAGTGACGGCATCCAATTCAATCCAATCCAATCCAATCAAATCCAATCCAATCCAATCCAACTAAAGGCATCCAATCCAATCCAATCCAATCCAATCCAATCCAATCCATGTAACGGTATCCAATCCAATCCAATCCAGTCCAAGTAACCGCAACCAAAAATTCCAATCCAATCCAATCCTAGTAACGGCATCCAATCCAATCCAATCCAATCCAATCCAATCCAATCCAAGTAACGGCATCCAATCCAATCCCATCCAATCAAATCCAATCCAATCCAAGTAACGGCATCCAATCCAATCCAAACCAATCCTATCCATTCCAAGTAACGGCATCCAATCCAATGAAATCCAATCCAATCCAATCCAAGTAACGGCATCCAATCCAATCCAATCAAATCCAATCCAATCCAATCCAATCCAATCCAATCCAAACCAATCCAATCCAAGTAAAGGCATCCAATCCAATCTAATCCAATCCAATCCAATCCAATCCAATCCAATCCAAGTAACGGCATTCAATCCAATCGAATCGAATCCAATCCAATCCAATCCAATCCAATCCAATACAAGGAACGGCATCCAATCCAATCCAATCCACTCCCATCCAAGTAACGGCATCCAATCCAATCCAATCCAAGTAACGGCATCCAATCCAATCCCATTCAATCCAATCTAATCCAATCCAAGTAACGGCATCCAATCCAATCCAATCCATTCCAATACAATCCAAGTAACCACATCCAATCCAATCCAATCAAATCCAATCCAATACAATCCAATCCAATCGAAGTAACTGCATCCAATCGAATCCAATCCAATCCAATCAAATCCAATCCAAGTAACGCCATCCAATCCAATCCAATCCAAGTAACGGCATCCAATCCAATCCACTCGAATCCAATCTAATCCAAGTTACCGCATGCAATCCAATCCAATCCAATCCATTCCAAGTAACGGCATCCAATCCAATCCAATCCAATGCAGTCCAATCCAATCCAATCCAGTCCAAGTAACCGCAACCAATCCATTCCAATCCATTCCAATCCTAGTAACGGCATCCAATCCAATCCAATCCAAGAAACGGCATCCAATCCAATCCAATCCAATCAAATCCAATCCAATCCAAGTAACGGCATCCAATCCAAACCAATCCAATTCTATCCATTCCAAGTAACGGCATCCAATCCAATCCAATCCAATCCAATCCAATACAAATAACGGCATCCAATTCAATCCAATCCAATCCAATCAAATCCAATCCAATCCAATCCAATCCAAGTAAAGGCATCCAATCCAATTCAATCCAAACCAATCCATGTAACGGTATCCAATCCAATCCAAACCAATCCTATCCATTCCAATTAACGGCATCCAATCCAATGCAATCCAATCCAATCCAATCCAAGTAACGGCATCCAATCCAATCCAATCCAATCCAATCAAATCCAATCCAATCCAATCCAATCCAATCCAATCCAATCCAATCCAAGTAAAGGCATCCAATCCAATCTAATCCAATCCAATCCAATCCAATCCAATCCAATCCAAGTAACGGCATTCAATCCAATCCAATCCAATCCAATCCAATCAAATCCAATCCAGTCCAAGTTACGGCATCCAATTCAATCCAATCCAAGTAACGGCATCCAATCCAATCCAATCCAATCCAATACAAGGAACGGCATCCAATCCAATCCAATCCACTCCAATCCAAGTAACGGCATCCAATCCAATCCAATCCAAGTAACGGCATCCAATCCAATCCCATTCAATTCAATCTAATCCAATCCAAGTTACGGCATCCAATCCAATCCAATCCATTCCAATACAATCCAAGTAACCACATCCAATCCAATCCAATCAAATCCAATCCAATCCAATCCAATCCAATCGAAGTAACTGCATCCAATCGAATCCAATCCAATCCAATCAAATCAAAGTAACGGGGTCCAATCCAATCCAATCCAATCCAAGTCACTTCATCCAATCCAATCCGATCGAATCCAATCCAATCCAAGTAACGGCATCTATTCCAATCCAATCCAATCCAATCCAAGTAACGGCATCCAATGCAATCCAATCCATTCCAATACAATCCAAGTAACCGCATCCAATCCAATCCAATCAAATCCAATCCAATCCAATCCAATCGAGGTAACTGCATCCAATCGAATCCAATCCAATCCAATCAAATCAAAGTAACGTCTGCCAATTCAATCCAATCCAATCCAATCCAAGTAACCCCATTCAATCCAATCCAATCCAATCAAATCCAATCCAATCCAATCCAAGTCACGTCATCCAATCCAATGCAATCGAATCAATCCAATCCAAGTAATGGCATCTATTCCACTCATTGCGTCTTGGAAGTGCAGCAGAGAGGGAGAGATGGCCTCATTGCGTCTTGGAAGTGCAGCAGAGAGGGAGAGATTCGCGAGAGGAGTGCTGCGGGTAAGCGCTGTTATTTTTAACTTACTTTTTCACGGGTTTTTTCTTTAAAAATATCTAAACCCGGAAGTGGTCGCGCAGGGAGGTCTGGGAGAGAGAGATTTTTTTTTTAAAAAGTTACTCACCTCAGTGAATCGGCCTCATTGCGTCTTGGAAGTGCAGCAGAGAGGGAGAGATTCGCGAGAGGAGTGCTGCGGGTAAGCGCTGTTATTTTTAACTTACTTTTTCACGGGTTTTTTCTTTAAAAATATCTAAACCCGGAAGTGGTCGCGCAGGGAGGTCTGGGAGAGAGAGATTTTTTTTCCCCAATAAATTGGAACAGAGAGGAATCCCGATACTCTACACTTGTAGAGTATCCCACCCTCCCTCCTCCTCTAACCTAAAAAAAAGACCCAGTGAGAGCAGGGCTTTGGAGAAAACAGGAGGAGGAAAGGTAAGTTTAAAATTTTCATTCACTTTTTTTTCCCTGTGTGTTTAAAGGGGCAATTATGAGTGTGAGGCCAGTATGTTGTTTCCAATGTAGGATGTGGGAGGTCCTGGAGGCTCCTAGCCTCCCGGACGACCATATCTGTGCTGGGTGTGTTGAGCTGCGGTTCCTAAGGGAACATGTTAGGGAACTGGAATTGCAGCTCGAGGACCTTCGCCGGGTTAGGGATAGTGAGGAGGTCATTGACAGGAGCTATCGGCAGGTGGTCACACCGGGACCACGGGAGGAGGGTAACTGGGTAACAGTGAGGAAGGAGAAAGCTCAGTTGATGGTGAGCACCCCGGTGGATGTGCCCCTTAATAATAAGTACTCCTGTCTGAGTACTAATGGGGTGGACAGCCCACCTGGGGGAAGCAGCGGTGGCAGTGTCTCTGGAGCTGAGCCTGGCCCAGTAGTGCAAAAGGGTAAGGAAAGGAGGGTAGTGCTAATTGGGGACTCTACGGTGAGGGGGTCAGATAGGCGTTTTTGCGGACACAGACGGGACTCTCGGATGGTGGTTTGCCTCCCTGGTGCAGGGGTCCGGGATGTCTCTGGTCGAGTCCCAGAAATCCTGAAGGGGGAGGGAGAGGAGCCGAAGGTCGTGATGCATATAGGTACTGCTGACATAGGTAGGAAGAGGGAAGGGGTCATGAAAAGAGAATATAGGGAGTTAGGTAGACAGCTGAGAAAGAGGAATGCAAAGGTAGTAATCTCGGGATTGCTGCCTGTGCCGCGGGAGAGTGAGAACAGGAATCGGTGGAGAATGAATGCGTGGCTGAGGGACTGGAGCAAGGGACAAGGATTTGGGTACTTGGATCATTGGGACCTCTTTAGGGGCAGGTGTGACCTGTTTAAAAAAGACGGGTGGCACTTGAATCCCAGGGGGACCAATATCCTGGCGGGAAGGTTGGCTAAGGCTACTGGAGAGACTTTAAACTAGAAAGGTTGGGGGGAGGGAATCGAAATGAGGGGACTGAGAGCGAGGAGGTTAGCTCGCAAATAGATAAGGAATGTAAACAGGGTAAGAGGGAGGTTAGACGAGTGATGGAGAAGGGAAGTGCTCAGGCTGAAGGTCTGAGATGTGTCTATTTTAATGCCAGGAGTGTAGTGAATAAAGTGGATGAGCTTAGAGCGTGGATTGCTGCTTCGAATTGTGATGTGGTGGCCATTACGGAGACTTGGATGTCTCAGGGACAGGACTGGGTGCTTCAGGTGCCGGGTTTTAGATGTTTCAGGAAGGACAGGGAGGGAGGCAAGAGAGGGGGGGGAGTGGCACTGTTGATCAGGGATAGTGTCACGGCTGTAGAGAAGGTGGACGCCGTGGAGGGATTGACTACGGAGTCTCTGTGGGTGGAGGTGAGGAACAGGAAGGGGTCGGTAACGTTGCTGGGTGTTTTCTATAGGCCGCCCAATAGTAACAGAGATGTTGAGGAGCAGATGGGGAAACAGATCCTGGAGAGATGTAGGAATAACAGAGTTGTCGTGATGGGAGATTTTAATTTCCCAAACATAGATTGGAATATCCCTAGGGCTAGGGGTTTGGATGGAGAGGAGTTTGTTAGGTGTGTCCAGGAGAGTTTCCTGACACAGTATGTGGATAAGCCTACTAGAGGAGAGGCTGTACTTGATCTGGTGCTGGCTAATGAACCTGGACAGGTGGAGGATCTCTCAGTGGGTGAGCATCTTGGGGATAGCGATCATAATTCTATCTCCTTCACGATAGCATTGGAAAGAGATAGGATCAGGCAGGCTAGGAAAGTGTTTCTCTGGAGTAAAGGGAAATACAGTGTCATCAGGGAGGAAATTAGACAGGTAAATTGGAAGGAGGCATTCTTGGGGAAAAGTACCGAAGGAAAGTGGAGGATTTTCAAGGAATGTTTGTCTGGAGCTCTGCATGACAACGTTCCGATGAGACAGGGGGGTGTTGGTAGGGTACGGGAACCGTGGTGCACGAAGGTTGTGATGAACCTGGTGAATAAGAAAAGAGAGGCGTACAGAAGGTTCAGAGAGCTAGGAGGTATTAAGGATTTAGAGGAGTATACGGGATGTAGGAAGGAGCTTAAGAAGGAAATTAGGAGAGCGAGAAGGGGTCATGAGAAGGCCTTGGTGGGTAAGATTAAGGAGAATCCCAAGGCTTTCTACAAATATGTCAAGAGTAAAAGGATGAGATGTGAAGGCATAGGACCCTTAAAAGGTGAAGGGGGAAAAGTTTGTGCGGAACCGTTAGAAATGGCGGAGCTGCTTAATGAATACTTTACCTCGGTATTCACGGTGGAAAGGGATCTGGGTGGTTGTACTGCTGGTTTGCGGTGGACAGAAAGGATCGAGCATGTGGACATAAAGAAAGAGGATGTGTTGGAACTATTGAATGGCATCAAGGTTGGTAAGTCGCTGGGACCGGATGGGATGTACCCCAGGTTACTGTGGGAGGCGAGGGAGGAGATTGCGGAGCCTTTGGCGATGATCTTTGCATCGTCGATGGAGACGGGAGAGGTTCCGGAGGATTGGAGGATTGCAGATGTGGTCCCTATATTCAAGAAAGGGAACAGGGACAGCCCGGGAAATTACCGACCGGTGAGTCTAACCTCAGTGGTTGGTAAGTTGATGGAGAGGATCCTGAGAGACAGGATTTATGATCATCTAGAGAAGTTTAGTATGATCAAAAGTAGTCAGCACGGCTTTGTCAAGGGCAGGTCGTGCCTTACAAGCCTGGTTGAGTTCTTTGAAAATGTGACCAAACACATTGACGAAGGAAGAGCGGTGGATGTGGTCTATATGGACTTCAGCAAGGCGTTCGATAAGGTCCCCCATGCAAGACTTCTTGAGAAAGTGAGAGGGCATGGGATCCAAGGGGCTGTTGCCTTGTGGATCCAGAACTGGCTTGCCTGCAGAAGGCAGAGAGTGGCTGTGGAGGGGTCTTTCTCTGCATGGAGGTCAGTGACCAGTGGAGTGCCCCAGGGATCTGTTCTGGGACCCTTGCTGTTTGTCATTTTCATAAATGACCTGGATGAGGAAGTGGAGGGATGGGTTGGTAAGTTTGCTGACGACACCAAGGTAGGTGGTGTTGTGGATAGTTTGGAGGGATGTCAGAAGTTGCAGCAAGACATAGATAGAATGCAAGACTGGGCGGAGAAGTGGCAGATGGACTTCAACCCGGATAAGTGTGTGGTGATCCATTTTGGCAGATCCAATGGGATGAAGCAGCAGTATAATATGAAGGGTACCATTCTTAGCAGTGTAGAGGATCAGAAGGACCTTGGGGTCCGGGTCCATAGGACTCTTAAATCGGCCTCGCAAGTGGAGGATGCGGTCAAGAAGGCGTACGGCGTACTGGCCTTCATTAATCGAGGGATTGAGTTTAGGAGTCGGGAGATAATGCTGCAGCTTTATAGGACCCTGGTTAGACCCCACTTGGAGTACTGCGCGCAGTTCTGGTCACCTCATTACAGGAAAGATGTTGAAGCCATTGAAAGGGTGCAGAGGAGATTTACAAGGATGTTGCCTGGATTGGGGGGCATGCCTTATGAGGATAGGTTGAGGGAGCTTGGTCTCTTCTCCCTGGAGAGACGAAGGATGAGAGGTGACCTGATAGAGGTTTACAAGATGTTGAGAGGTCTGGATAGGGTAGACTCCCAGAGGCTATTTCCAAGGGCTGAAATGGTTGCTACGAGAGGACACAGGTTTAAGGTGCTGGGGGGTAGGTACAGAGGAGATGTCAGGGGTAAGTTTTTCACTCAGAGGGTGGTGGGTGAGTGGAATCGGCTGACGTCGGTGGTGGTGGAGGCAAACTCGTTGGGGTCTTTTAAGAGACTTCTGGATGAGTACATGGGATTTAATGGGATTGAGGGCTATAGATAGGCCTAGAGGTGGGGATGTGATCGGCGCAACTTGTGGGCCGAAGGGCCTGTTTGTGCTGTGGCTTTCTATGTTCTATGTTCAATCCAATCCAAGTAACGGCATCGAATCCAATCCAATCCAATCCAATTCAAGTAACGGCATCCAATCCAATCCAATCCAAGGAACGGCATCCAATCGAATCCAATCCAATCCAATCCAAGTAACGGCATCCAACCCAATCCAATTCAATCCAATCCAAGTTAGCGCATTCCATTCGGTTCCAATCCAATCCAATCCAATCCTAGTAACGGCATCCAATCCAATCCAATCCAAGTAACGGCATCCAATCCAATCCAATCCACTCCAATCCAAGTACCGGCATCCAATCCAATCCAAGTAATGGCATCCAATCCAATCCAATCCAATCCAATCCAATCTAATCCAATCCAAGTAACGGCATCCAATCCAATCCAATCCATTCCAATACAATCCAAGTAACCGGATCCAATCCAATCCAATCCAATCCAATCGAAGTAACTGCATCCAATCGAATCCAATCCAATCCAATCAAATCAAAGTAACGTCTGCCAATTCAATCCAATCCAATCCAATCCAAGTAAACCCATCCAATCCAATCCAATCCAATCCAATCCAATCCAAGTCACGTCATCCAATCCAATCCAATCGAATCCAATCCAATCCAAGTAACGGCATCTATTCCACTCCAATCCAATCCAATCCAAGTAACGGCATCGAATCCAATCCAATCCAATCCAATTCAAGTAACGGCATCCAATCCAATCCAATCCAAGTAACGGCATCCAATCCAATCCAATCCAATCCAATCCAAGTAACGGCATCCAACCCAATCCAATTCAATCCAATCCAAGTTAGCGCATTCCATTCGGTTCCAATCCAATGCAATCAAAGTAACGGCATCCAATCCAATCCAATCCAAGTAACGGCATCCAATCCAATCCAATCAAATCCAATCTAATCCAAGTAACCACATCCAATCCAATCCAATCCATTCCAAGTAACGGCATCCAATCCAATCCAATCCAATCCAGTCCAATCCAATCCAATCCAAGTAACCGCAACCAATCCATTCCAATCCCATCCAATGCTAGGAACGGTATCCAATCCAGTCCAATCCAAGTAACGGCATCCAATCCAATCCAATCCAATCAAATCCAATCCAATCCAAGTAACGGCATCCAATCTAACCCAATCCAATCCAATCCAATCATATCCAATCCAAGTAACGGCATCCAATCCAATCCAATTCAATCCAATCCAATTCAATCCAAGTAACGCCATCCAATGCAATCCAATCCAAGTAACGGCATCCAATCCAATCCACTCGAATCCAATCTAATCCATGTAACCGCATGCAATCCAATCCAATCCAATCCATTCCAAGTAACGGCATCCAATCCAATCCAATCCAATCCAGTCCAATCCAATCCAATCCAGTCCAAGTAACCGCAACCAATCCATTCCAATCCAATCCAATCCTAGTAACGGCATCCAATCCAATCCAATCCAATCCAAGTAACGGCATCCAATCCAATCCAATCCAATCAAATCCAATCCAATCCAAGTAACGGCATCCAATCCAAACCAATCCAATCCTATCCATTCCAAGTAACGGCATCCAATCCAATCCAATCCAATCCAAACCAATCCAATCTAATCCAAGTAACGGCATCCAATTCAATCCAATCCAATCCAATCAAATCCAATCCAATCCAATCCAACTAAAGGCATCCAATCCAATCCAATCCAATCCAATCCATGTAACGGTATCCAATCCAATCCCATCCAGTCCAAGTAACCGCAACCAATCCATTCCAATCCAATCCAATCCTAGTAACGGCATCCAATCCAATCCAATCCAATCCAAGTAACGGCATCCAATCCAATCCAATCCAATCAAATCCAATCCAATCCAAGTAACGGCATCCAATCCAATCCAAACCAATCCTATCCATTCCAAGTAACGGCATCCAATCCAATGCAATCCAATCCAATCCAATCCAAGTAACGGCATCCAATCCAATCCAATCCAATCCAATCAAATCCAATCCAATCCAATCCAAACCAATCCAATCCAAGTAAAGGCATCCAATCCAATCTAATCCAATACAATCCAATCCAATCCAATCCAAGTAACGGCATTCAATCCAATCCAATCCAATCCAATCAAATCCAATCCAGTCCAAGTTACGGCATCCAATTCAATCCAATCCAAGTAACGGCATCCAATCCAATCCAATCCAATACAAGGAACGGCATCCAATCCAATCCAATCCACTCCAATCCAAGTAACGGCATCCAATCCAATCCAATCCAAGTAACGGCATCCAATCCAATCCCATTCAATCCAATCTAATCCAATTCAAGTAACGGCATCCAATCCAATCCAATCCATTCCAATACAATCCAAGTAACCA
Organism: Mustelus asterias; assembly: GCF_964213995.1. Taxonomy (NCBI): domain Eukaryota; kingdom Metazoa; phylum Chordata; class Chondrichthyes; order Carcharhiniformes; family Triakidae; genus Mustelus; species Mustelus asterias. Next base: position 24,043,855 of record NC_135821.1, on the reverse strand, counting down.
CATCCAACTGCATCCAATCGAATCCAATCCAATCCAATCAAATCCAATCCAAGTAACGCCATCCAATCCAATCCAATCCAAGTAACGGCATCCAATCCAATCCACTCGAATCCAATCTAATCCAAGTAACCGCATGCAATCCAATCCAATCCAATCCATTCCAAGTAACGGCATCCAATCCAATCCAATCCAGTCCAATCCAATCCAATCCAGTGCAAGTAACCGCAACCAATCCATTCCAATCCATTCCAATCCTAGTAACGGCATCCAATCCAATCCAATCCAATCCAAGTAACGGCATCCAATCCAATCCAATCCAATCAAATCCAATCCAATCCAAGTAACGGCATCCAATCCAAACCAATCCAATCCTATCCATTCCAATTAACGGCATCCAATCCAATCCAATCCAATCCAATCCAATACAAGTAACGGCATCCAATTCAATCCAATCCAATCCAATCAATTCCAATCCAATCCTATCCAATCCAAGTAAAGGCATCCAATCCAATTCAATCCAATCCAATCCATGTAACGGTATCCAATCCATACCAATCCAGTCCAAGTAACCGCAACCAATCCATTCCAATCCAATCCAATCCTAGTAACGGCATCCAATCCAATCCAATCCAATCCAAGTAACGGCATCCAATCCAATCCAATCCAATCACATCCAATCCAATCCAAGTAACGGCATCCAATCCAATCCAATCCAATCCAATCCAATCCAATCCTAGCCAATCCAATCGAAGTAACGGCATCCAATCCAGTCCAATCCAATCCAATCCAACTAACCGCCCCAATCGAATCTAATCCAATCAAATCCAATCCAATTCAATCCAATCCAAGTAACGGCATCCAATCCAATGCAATCCAATCCAATCCAATCCAAGTAACGGCATCCAATCCAATCCAATCCAATCCAATCAAATCCAATCCAATCCAAGTAAAGGCATCCAATCCAATCTAATCCAATCCAATCCAATCCAATCCAAGTAACGGCATTCAATCCAATCCAATCCAATCCAATCCAATCCAATCAAATCCAATCCAGTTTAAGTTACGGCATCCAATTCAATCCAATCCAAGTAACGGCATCCAATCCAATCCAATCCAATACAAGGAACGGCATCCAATCCAATCCAATCCACCCCAATCCAAGTAACGGCATCCAATCCAATCCAATCCAAGTAACGGCATCCAATCCAATCCCATTCAATCCAATCTAATCCACTCCCAGTAACGGCATCCAATCCAATCCAATCCACTCCAATACAATCCAAGTAACCACATCCAATCCAATCCAATCCAATCAAATCCAATCCAATCCAATCCAATCCAATCCAAGTCACTTCATCCAATCCAATCCAAGTAACGGCATCTATTCCAATCCAATCCAATCCAATCCAAGGAACGGCATCCAATGCAATCCAATCCATTCCAATACAATCCAAGTAACCGCATCCAATCAAATCCAATACAATCCAATCCAATCGAAGTAACTGCATCCAATCGAATCGAATCCAATCCAATCAAATCAAAGTAACGTCTGCCAATTCAATCCAATCCAATCCAATCCAAGTAACCCCATCCAATCCAATCCAATCCAATCAAATCCAATCCAATCCAATCCAATCCAAGTCACGTCATCCAATCCAATCCAATCGAATCCAATCCAATCCAAGTAACGGCATCTATTCCACTCCAATCCAATCCAATCCAAGTAACGGCATCGAATCCAATCCAATCCAATCCAATTCAAGTAACGGCATCCAATCCAATCCAATCCAAGTAACGGCATCCAATCGAATCCAATCCAATCCAATCCAAGTAACGGCATCCAACCCAATCCAATTCTTCCAATCCAAGTTAGCGCATTCAATTCGGTTCCAATCCAATCCAATCCAATCCAAGTAACGGCATCCAATCCAATCCAATCCAAGGAACGGCATCCAATCCAATGCAATCAAATCCAATCTAATCCAAGTAACCGCATCCAATCCAATCCAATCGATTCCAAGTAACGGCATCCAATTCAATCCAATCCAAGTAACGGCATCCAATGCAATCCAATCATTTCAAATCCAATCCAATCCAAGTAACGGCATCCAATACAACCCAATCCAATCCAATCTAATCCAATCATATCCAATCCAAGTAACGGCATCCAATCCAATCCAATTCAATCCAATCCAATCCAATCCAAGTAACGCCATCCAATCCAATCCAATCCAAGTAACGGCATCGAATCCAATCCAATCCAATCCAATTCAAGTAACGGCATCCAATCCAATCCAATCCAAGTAACGGCATCCAATCCAATCCAATCCAAGTAACGGTATCCAACCCAATCCAATTCAATCCAATCCAAGTTAGCGCATTCCATTCGGTTCCAATCCAATGCAATCAAAGTAACGGCATCCAATCCAATCCACTCCAAGTAACGGCATCCAATCCAATCCAATCAAATCCAATCTAATCCAAGTAACCACATCCAATCCAATCCAATCCATTCCAAGTAACGGCATCCAATCCAATCCAATCCAATCCAGTCCAATCCAATCCAATCCAAGTAACCGCAACCAATCCATTCCAATCCCATCCAATGCTAGGAACGGTATCCAATCCAGTCCAATCCAAGTAACGGCATCCAATCCAATCCAATCCAATCAAATCCAATCCAATCCAAGTAACGGCATCCAATCTAACCCAATCCAATCCAATCCAATCATATCCAATCCAAGTAACGGCATCCAATCCAATCCAATTCAATCCAATCCAATCCAATTCAATCCAAGTAACGCCATCCAATGCAATCCAATCCAAGTAACGGCATCCAATCCAATCCACTCGAATCCAATCTAATCCAAGTAACCGCATGCAATCCAATCCAATCCAATCCATTCCAAGTAACGGCATCCAATCCATTCCAATCCAATCCAATCCTAGTAACGGCATCCAATCCAATCCAATCCAATCCAAGTAACGGCATCCAATCCAATCCAATCCAATCAAATCCAATCCAATCCAAGTAACGGCATCCAATCCAATCCAAACCAATCCTATCCATTCCAAGTAACGGCATCCAATCCAATGCAATCCAATCCAATCCAATCCAAGTAACGGCATCCAATCCAATCCAATCAAATCCAATCCAATCCAATCCAATCCAATCCAAGTAACGCCATCCAATCCAATCCAATCCAAGTAACGGCATCCAATCCAATCCACTCGAATCCAATCTAATGCAAGTAACCGCATGCAATCCAATCCAATCCAATCCATTCCAAGTAACGGCATCCAATCCAATCCAATCCAGTCCAATCCAATCCAATCCAGTGCAAGTAACCGCAACCAATCCATTCCAATCCTAGTAACGGCATCCAATCCAATCCAATCCAATCCAAGTAACGGCATCCAATCCAATCCAATCCAATCAAATCCAATCCAATCCAAGTAACGGCATCCAATCCAAACCAATCCAATCCTATCCATTCCAATTAACGGCATCCAATCCAATCCAATCCAATCCAATCCAATCCAATACAAGTAACGGCATCCAATTCAATCCAATCCAATCCAATCAATTCCAATCCAATCCTATCCAATCCAAGTAAAGGCATCCAATCCAATTCAATCCAATCCAATCCATGTAACGGTATCCAATCCATACCAATCCAGTCCAAGTAACCGCAACCAATCCATGCCAATCCAATCCAATCCTAGTAACGGCATCCAATCCAATCCAATCCAATCCAAGTAACGGCATCCAATCCAATCCAATCCAATCACATCCAATCCAATCCAAGTAACGGCATCCAATCCAATCCAATCCAATCCAATCCAATCCTAGCCAATCCAATCGAAGTAACGGCATCCAATCCAATCCAATCCAATCCAATCCAACTAACCGCCCCAATCGAATCCAATCCAATCAAATCCAATCCAATTCAATCCAATCCAAGTAACGGCATCCAATCCAATGCAATCCAATCCAAGTAACGGCATCCAATCCAATCCAATCCAATCAAATCCAATCCAATCCAAGTAAAGGCATCCAATCCAATCTAATCCAATCCAATCCAACCCAATCCAAGTAACGGCATTCAATCCAATCCAATCCAATCCAATCCAATCCAATCAAATCCAATCCAGTTTAAGTTCCGGCATCCAATTCAATCCAATCCAAGTAACGGCATCCAATCCAATCCAATCCAATACAAGGAACGGCATCCAATCCAATCCAATCCACTCCAATCCAAGTAACGGCATCCAATCCAATCCAATCCAAGTAACGGCATCCAATCCAATCCCATTCAATCCAATCTAATCCACTCCAAGTAACGGCATCCAATCCAATCCAATCCATTCCAATACAATCCAAGTAACCACATCCAATCCAATCCAATCCAATCAAATCCAATCCAATCCAATCCAATCCAATCCAATCCAATCCAAGTCACTTCATCCAATCCAATCCAATCGAATCCAATCGAATCCAAGTAACGGCATCGGTTCCAATCCAATCCAATCCAATCCAAGGAACGGCATCCAATGCAATCCAATCCATTCCAATACAATCCAAGTAACCGCATCCAATCAAATCCAATACAATCCAATCCAATCGAAGTAACTGCATCCAATCGAATCGAATCCAATCCAATCAAATCAAAGTAACGTCTGCCAATTCAATCCAATCCAATGCAATCCAAGTAACCCCATCCAATCCAATCCAATCCAATCAAATCCAATCCAATCCAATCCAAGTCACGTCATCCAATCCAATCCAATCGAATCCAATCCAATCCAAGTAACGGCATCTATTCCACTCCAATCCAATCCAATCCAAGTAACGGCATCGAATCCAATCCAATCCAATCCAATTCAAGTAACGGCATCCAATCCAATCCAATCCAAGTAACGGCATCCAATCGAATCCAATCCAATCCAATCCAAGTAACGGCATCCAACCCAATCCAATTCATCCAATCCAAGTTAGCGCATTCAATTCGGTTCCAATCCAATCCAATCCAATCCAAGTAACGGCATCCAATCCAATCCAATCCAAGGAACGGCATCCAATCCAATGCAATCAAATCCAATCTAATCCAAGTAACCGCATCCAATCCAATCCAATCGATTCCAAGTAACGGCATCCAATTCAATCCAATCCAAGTAACGGCATCCAATGCAATCCAATCATTTCAAATCCAATCCAATCCAAGTAACGGCATCCAATACAACCCAATCCAATCCAATCTAATCCAATCATATCCAATCCAAGTAACGGCATCCAATCCAATCCAATTCAATCCAATCCAATCCAATCCAAGTAACGCCATCCAATACAATCCAATCCAAGTAACGGCATCCAATCCAATCCACTCGAATCCAATCTAATCCAAGTAACCGCATGCAATCCAATCCAATCCAATCCATTCCAAGTAACGGCATCCAATCCAATCCAATCCAATCCAGTCCAATCCAATCCAATCCACTCCAAGTAACCGCAACCAATCCATTCCAATCCAATCCAATCCTAGTAACGGCATCCAATCCAATCCAATCCAATCCAAGTAACGGCATCCAATCCAATCCAATCCAATCAAATCCAATCCAATCCAAGGAACGGCATCCAATCCAAACCAATCCAATCATATCCATTCCAAGTAACGGCATCCAATCCAATCCAATCCAATCCAATCCAATCCAATCCAAGTAACGGCATCAAATTCAATCCAATCCAATCCAATCAAATCCAATCCAATCCAATCCAATCCAATCCAATCCAACTAAAGGCATCCAATCCAATCCAATCCAATCCAATCCATGTAACGGTATCCATTCCAATCCAATCCAGTCCAAGTAACCGCAACCAATCCATTCCAATCCAATCCAATCCTAGTAACGGCATCCAATCCAATCCAATCCAATCCAAGTAACGGCATCCAATCCAATCCAATCCAATCAAATCCAATCCAATCCAAGTAACGGCATCGAATCCAATCCAAACCAATCCTATCCATTCCAAGTAACGGCATCTAATCCAATGCAATACAATCCAATCCAATCCAAGCAACGGCATCCAATCCAATGCAATCCAATCCAATCCAATTCAAGTAACGGCATCCAATCCAATCCAATCCAATCCAATCAAATCCAATCCAATCCAATCCAATCCAAGTAAAGGCATCCAATCCAATCTAATCCAATCCAATCCAATCCAATCCAAGTAACGGCATTCAATCCAATCCAATCCAATCCAATCCAATCAAATCCAATCCACTTTAAGTTACGGCATCCAATTCAATCCAATCCAAGTAACGGCATCCAATCCAATCCAATCCAATACAAGGAACGGCATCCAATCCAATCCAATCCACTCCAATCCAAGTAACGGCATGCAATCCAATCCAATCCAAGTAACGGCATCCAATCCAATCCCATTCAATCGAATCTAAACCAATCCAAGTAACGGGATCCAATCCAATCCAATCCATTCCAATCCAATCCAAGTAACCACATCCAATCCAATCCAATCCAATCAAATCCAATCCAATCCAATCCAATCCAATCCAATCCAATCGAAGTAACTGCATCCAATCGAATCCAATCCAATCCAATCAAATCAAAGTAACGGGGTCCAATCCAATCCAATCCAATCCAAGTCACTTCATCCAATCCAATCCAATCGAATCCAATCCAATCCAAGTAACGGCATCTATTCCAATCCAATCCAATCCAATCCAAGGAACGGCATCCAATGCAATCCAATCCATTCCAATACAATCCAAGTAACCGCATCCAATCCAATCCAATCCAATCCAATCCAATCCAGTCGAAGTAACTGCATCCAATCGAATCCAATCCAATCCAATCAAATCAAAGTAACGTCTGCCAATTCAATCCAATCCAATCCAATCCAAGTAACCCCATCCAATCCAATCCAATCAAATCCAATCCAATCCAATCCAAGTCACGTCATCCAATCCAATCCAATCGAATCCAATCCAAGTAACGGCATCTATTCCACTCCAATCCAATCCAATCCAAGTAACGGCATCGAATCCAATCCAATCCAATCCAATTCAAGTAACGGCATCCAATCCAATCCAATCCAAGTAACGGCATCCAATCCAATCCAATCCAATCCAAGTAACGGCATCCAACCCAATCCAATTCAAACCAATCCAAGTTAGCGCATTCAATTCGGTTCCAATCCAATCCAATCCAATCCAAGTAACGGCATCCAATCCAATCCAATCCAAGTAACGGCATCCAATCCAATCCAATCGAATCCAATCTAATCCAAGTAACCGCATCCAATCCAATCCAATCGATTCCAAGTAAGGGCATCCAATCCAATCCAATCCAAGTAACGGCATCCAATCCAATCCAATCATTTCAAATCAAATCCAATCCAAGTAACGGCATCCAATACAACCCAATCCAATCCAATCTAATCCAATCATATCCAATCCAAGTAACGGCATCCAATCCAATCCAATTCAATCCAATCCAATCCAATCCAAGTAACGCCATCCAATCCAATCCAATCCAAGTAACGGCATCCAATCCAATCCACACGAATCCAATCTAATCCAAGTAACCGCATGCAATCCAATCCAATCCAATCCATTCCAAGTAACGGCATCCAATCCAATCCAATCCAATCCAGTCCAATCCAATCCAATCCAATCCACTCCAAGTAACCGCAACCAATCCATTCCAATCCAATCCAATCCTAGTAACGGCATCCAATCCAATCCAGTCCAATCCAAGTAACGGCATCCAATCCAATCCAATCCAATCAAATCCAATCCAATCCAAGGAACGGCATCCAATCCAAACCAATCCAATCATATCCATTCCAAGTAACGGCATCCAATCCAATCCAATCCAATCCAATCCAATCCAAGTAACGGCATCCAATTCAATCGAATCCAATCCAATCAAATCCAATCCAATCCAATCCAACTAAAGGCATCCAATCCAATCCAATCCATGTAACGGTATCCATTCCAATCCAATCCAGTCCAAGTAACCGCAACCAATCCATTCCAATCCAATCCAATCCTAGTAACGGCATCCAATCCAATCCAATCCAATCCAAGTAACGGCATCCAATCCAATCCAATCCAATCAAATCCAATCCAATCCAAGTAACGGCATCGAATCCAATCCAAACCAATCCTATCCATTCCAAGTAACGGCATCCAATCCAATGCAATCCAATCCAATCCAATCCAAGTAACGGCATCCAATCCAATGCAATCCAATCAAATCCAATCCAATCCAATCCAAACCAATCCAATCCAAGTAAAGGCATCCAATCCAATCTAATCCAATCCAATCCAATCCAATCCAAGTAACGGCATTCAATCCAATCCAATCCAATCCAATCCAATCCCATCAAATCCAATCCAGTCCAAGTTACGGCATCCAATTCAATCCAATCCAAGTAACGGCATCCAATCCAATCCAATCAAATACAAGGAACGGCATCCAATCCAATCCACGCCAATACAAGTAACGGCATCCAATCCAATCCAATCCAAGTAACGGCATCCAATCCAATTCCATTCAATCCAATCTAATCCAATCCAAGTAACGGCATCCAATCCAATCCAATCCATTCCAATACAATACAAGTAACCACATCCAATCCAATCCAATCAAACCCAATCTAATCCAATCCAATCCAATCGAAGTAACGGCATCCAATCCAATGCAATCCAATCCAATCCAATCCAAGTAACGGCATCCAATCCAATCCAATCCAATCCAATCAAATCCAATCCAATCCAATCCAATCCAAGTAACGGCATCCAATCCAATCTAATCCAATCCAATCCAATCCAATCCAATCCAATCCAAGTAACGGCATTCAATCCAATCCAATCCAATCCAATCCAATCAAATCCAATCCAGTCCAAGTTACGGCATCCAATTCAATCCAATCCAAGTAACGGCATCCAATCCAATCCAGTCCAATACAAGGAACGGCATCCAATCCAATCCAATCCACTCCAATCCAAGTAACGGCATCCAATCCAATCCCATTCAATCCAATCTAATCCAATCCAAGTAACGGCATCCAATCCAATCCAATCCATTCCAATATAATCCAAGTAACCACATCCAATCCAATCCAATCAAATCCAATCCAATCCAATCCAATCCAATCGAAGTAACTGCATCCAATCGAATCCAATCCAATCCAATCAAATCAAAGTAACGGCGTCCAATCCAATCCAATCCAATCCAATCCAAGTCACTTCATCCAATCCAATCCAATCGAATCCAATCCAATCCAAGTAACGGCATCTATTCCAATCCAATCCAATCCAATCCAAGTAACAGCATCCAATCCAATCCAATCCAATACAATACAATCCAAGTAACCGCATCCAATCCAATCCAATCAAATCCAATCCAATCCAATCCCACGTAACGGCATCCAATCCAATCCAATCCAATCCAAGTAACGGCATCCAATCCAATCCAATCCAATCCAATCAAATCCAATCCAATCCAATCCAATCCAATCCAAGTAACGGCATCCAATCCAATCCAATCCAATCCAATCCAATCCATGTAACGGCATCCAATCCAATCCAATCCAGTCCAAGTAACCGCAACTAATCCATTCCAATCCAATCCAATCCTAGTAACGGCATCCAATCCAATCCAATCCAATCCAATCAAATCCAATCCAATCCAATCCAATCCAATCCAATCCAATCCAAGTAAAGGCATTCAATTCAATCTACTCCAATCCAATCCAATCCAATACAAGTAACGGCATTCAATCCAATCCAATCCAATCCAATCCAATCAAATCCAATCCAGTCCAAGTTACGGCATCCAATTCAATCCAATCCAAGTAACGGCATCCAATCCAATCCAATCCAATACAAGGAACGGCATCCAATCCAATCCAATCCAATCCACTCCAATCCAAGTAACGGCATCCAATCCAATCCAATACAAGTAACGGCATCCAATCCAATCCAATCCATTCCAATACAATCCAAGTAACCGCATCCAATCCAATCCAATCAAATCCAATCCAATCCAATCCAATCCAACCGAAGTAACTGCATCCAATCGAATGCAATCCAATCCAATCAAATCAAAGTAACGGCATCCAATCCAATCCAATCCAATCCAAGTAACCCCATCCAATCCAATCCAATCCAATCAAATGCAATCCAATCCAATTCAATCCAAGTCACGTCATCCAATCCAATCCAATCGAAACCAATCCAATGCAAGTAACGGCATCTATTCCAATCCAATCCAATTCAATCCAAGTAACGGCATCCAATCCAATCCAATCCAATCCAAGTAACGGCATCCAACCCAATCCAATCCAATCCAATCCAAGTAACGGCATCCATTCGGTTCCAATCCAATTCAATTCAATCCAAGGAACGGCATCCAATCCAATCCAATCCAAGTAACGTCATCCAATCCAATCCAATCGAATCCAATCTAATCCAAGTTACCTCATCCAATCCAATTCAATCCATTCCAAGTAACGGCATCCAATCCAATCCAATCCAATCCAGTCCAATCCAATCCAACCCAAGTAACCGCAACCAATCCATTCTAATCCAATCCAATGCTAGTAACGGCATCCAATCCAATCCAATCCAATCCAAATAACGCCATCCAATCCAATCCAATCCAAGTAACGGCATCCAATCCAATCCAATCGAATCCAATCTAATCCAAGTAACCGCATGCAATCCAATCCAATCCAATCCATTCCAAGTAACGGCATCCAATCCAATCCAATCCAATCCAATCCAGTCCAATCCAATCCAATCCAGTCCAAGTCACCGCAACCAATCCATTCCAATCCAATCCAATCCTAGTAACGGCATCCAATCCAATCCAATCCAATCCAATCCAATCCAAGTAACGGCATCCAATTCAATCCAATCCAATCCAATCCAATCCAATCCAAGTAACAGCATCCAATCCAATCCAATCCAATCCTATCCAATCCAAGTAACGGCATCCAATCCAATCCAATCCAATCCAAGTAACGGCATCCAATCCAATCCAATCCAATCAAATCCAATCCAATCCAATCCAATCCAATCCAAGTAAAGGCATCCAATCCAATCCAATCCAATCCATTCCATGTAACGGCATCCAATCCAATCCAATCTAATCCAATCCAATCCAATCCAATCCAAGTAACGGCATTCAATCCAATCCAATCCAATCCAATCTAATCCAATCCAGTCCAAGTTACGGTATCCAATTCAATCCAATCCAAGTAACGGCATCCAATCCAATCCAATCCAATCCAAGGAACGGCATTCAATCCATTCCAATCCACTCCAATCCAAGTTACGGCATCCAATCCAATCCAATCCAAGTAACGGCATCCAATCCAATCCCATCCAATCCATTCTAATCCAATCCAAGTAACGGCATCCAATCCAATCCAATCCAATACAATCCAAGTAACCGCATCCAATCCAATCCAATCAAATCCAATCCAATCCAATCCCACGTAACGGCATCCAATCCAATCCAATCCAATCCAAGTAAAGGCATCCAATCCAATCTAATCCAATCCAATCCAATCCAATCCAAGTAACGGCATTCAATCCAATCCAATCCAATCCAATCCAATCAAATCCAATCCAGTTTAAGTTACGGCATCCAATTCAATCCAATCCAAGTAACGGCATCCAATCCAATACAAGCAACGGCATCCAATCCAATCCAATCCACTCCAATCCAAGTAACGGCTCCAATCCAATCCAAGTAACGGCATCCAATCCAATCCCATTCAATCCAATCTAATCCAATCCAAGTAACATAGAACATAGAACATAGAACATTACAGCGCAGAACAGGCCCTTCGGCCCACGATGTTGCACCGACCAGTTAAAAAAAAAACTGTGACCCTCCAACCTAAACCAATTTCTTTTCGTCCATGAACCTATCTACGGATCTCTTAAACGCCCCCAAACTAGGCGCATTTACTACTGATGCTGGCAGGGCATTCCAATCCCTCACCACCCTCTGGGTAAAGAACCTACCCCTGACATCGGTTCTATAACTACCCCCCCTCAATTTAAAGCCATGCCCCCTCGTGCTGGATTTCTCCATCAGAGGAAAAAGGCTATCACTATCCACCCTATCTAAACCTCTAATCATCTTATATGTTTCAATAAGATCCCCTCTTAGCCGCCGCCTTTCCAGCGAAAACAATCCCAAATCCCTCAGCCTCTCCTCATAGGATCTCCCCTCCATACCAGGCAACATCCTGGTAAACCTCCTCTGCACCCTCTCCAAAGCCTCCACATCCTTCCTGTAATGTGGGGACCAGAACTGCACACAGTACTCCAAGTGCGGCCGCACCAGAGTTGTGTACAGTTGCAACATAGCGCTACGACTCCTAAATTCAATCCCCCTACCAATAAACGCCAAGACACCATATGCCTTCTTAACAACCTTATCTACTTGATTCCCAACTTTCAGGGATCTATGCACACATACACCTAGATCCCTCTGCTCCTCCACACTATTCAAAGTCCTCCCGTTAGCCCTATACTCAACACATCTGTTATTCCTACCAAAGTGAATTACCTCACACTTCTCCGCATTAAACTCCATCCGCCACCTCTCGGCCCAACTTTGCAACCTGTCTAAGTCTTCCTGCAGACTACGACACCCTTCCTCACTGTCTACCACACCACCAACTTTGGTGTCATCAGCAAATTTGCTAATCCACCCAACTATACCCTCATCCAGATCATTAATAAATATTACAAACAGCAGTTTGTACAGTTTGTAACGGCATCCAATCCAATCCAATCCATTCCAATACAATCCAAGTAACCACATCCAATCCAATCCAATCCAATCAAATCCAATCCAATCCAATCCAATCCAATCGAAGTAACTGCATCCAATCGAATCCAATCCAATCCAATCAAATCAAAGTAACGGCGTCCAATCCAATCCAATCCAATCCAAGTCACTTCATCCAATCCAATCCAATCGAATCCAATCCAATCCAAGTAACGGCATCTATTCCAATCCAATCCAATCCAATCCAAGGAACGTCATCCAATGCAATCCAATCCATTCCAATACAATCCAAGTAACCGCATCCAATCCAATCCTATCAAATCCAATACAATCCAATCCAATCGAAGTAACTGCATCCAATCGAATCCAATCCAATCCAATCAAATCAAAGTAACGTCTGCCAATTCAATCCAATCCAATCCAATCCAAGTAACCCCATCCAATCCAATCCAATCCAATCAAATCCAATCCAATCCAAGTCACGTCATCCAATCCAATCCAATCGAATCCAATCCAATCCAAGTAACGGCATCTATTCCACTCCAATCCAATCCAATCCAAGTAACGGCATCGAATCCAATCCAATCCAATTCAAGTAACGGCATCCAATCCAATCCAATCCAAGTAACGGCATCCAATCGAATCCAATCCAATCCAATCCAATCCAAGTAACGGCATCCAAAACAATCCAATTCAATCCAATCCAAGTTAGCGCATTCAATTCGGTTCCAATCCAATCCAATCCAATCCAAGTAACGGCATCCAATCCAATCCAATCCAAGTAACGGCATCCAATCCAATCCAATCAAATCCAATCTAATCCAAGTAACCGCATCCAATCCAATCCAATCGATTCCAAGTAACGGCATCCAATCCAATCCAATCCAAGTAACGGCATCCAATCCAATCCAATCATTTCAAATCCAATCCAATCCAAGTAACGGCATCCAATACAACCCAATCCAATCCAATCTAATCCAATCATATCCAATCCAAGGAACGGCATCCAATCCAATCCAATTCAATCCAATCCAATCAAAGCCAAGTAACGCCATCCAATCCAATCCAATCCAAGTAACGGCATCCAATCCAATCCACTCGAATCCAATCTAATCCAAGTAACCGCATGCAATCCAATCCAATCCAATCCATTCCAAGTAACGGCATCCAATCCAATCCAATCCAATCCAGTCCAATCCAATCCAATCCACTCCAAGTAACCGCAACAAATCCATTCCAATCCAATCCAATCCTAGTAACGGCATCCAATCCAATCCAATCCAATCCAAGTAACGGCATCCAATCCAATCCAATCCAATCAAATCCAATCCAATCCAAGGAACGGCATCCAATCCAAACCAATCCAATCATATCCATTCCAAGTAACGGCATCCAATCCAATCCAATCCAATCCAATCCAAGTAACGGCATCCAATTCAATCCAATCCAATACAATCAAATCCAATCCAATCCAATCCAATCCAATCCAACTAAAGGCATCCAATCCAATCCAATCCAATCCATGTAACGGTATCCATTCCAATCCAATCCAGTCCAAGTAACCGCAACCAATCCATTCCAATCCAATCCAATCCTAGTAACGGCATCCAATCCAATCCAATCCAAGTAACGGCATCCAATCCAATCCAATCCAATCAAATCCAATCCAATCCAAGTAACGGCATCGAATCCAATCCAAACCAATCCTATCCAGTCCAAGTAACGGCATCCAATCCAATGCAATCCAATCCAATCCAATCCAAGTAACGGCATCCAATCCAATCCAATCCAATCAAATCCAATCCAATCCAATCCAAACCAATCCAATCCAAGTAACGGCAATCAATCCAATCCAATCCAATCCAATCCAATCCAATCAAATCCAATCCAGTCCAAGTTACGGCATCCAATCCAATCCAATCAAATACAAGGAACGGCATCCAATCCAATCCAATCCACGCCAATACAAGTAACGGCATCCAATCCAATCCAATCCAAGTAACGGCATCCAATCCAATTCCATTCAATCCAATCTAATCCAATCCAAGTAACGGCATCCAATCCAATCCAATCCATTACAATACAATACAAGTAACCACATCCAATCCAATCCAGTCAAACCCCATCTAATCCAATCCAATCCAATCGAAGTAACGGCATCCAATCCAATGCAATCCAATCAAATCCAATCCAAGTAACGGCATCCAATCCAATCCAATCCAATCCAATCAAATCCAATTCAATCCAATCCAATCCAAGTAACGGCATCCAATCCAATCTAATCCAATCCAATCCAATCCAATCCAATCCAAGTAACGGCATTCAATCCAATCCAATCCAATCCAATCCAATCAAATCCAATCCAGTCCAAGTTACGGCATCCAATTCAATCCAATCCAAGTAACGGCATCCAATCCAATCCAATACAATACAAGGAACGGCATCCAATCCAATCCAATCCACTCCAATACAAGTAACGGCATCCAATCCAATCCCATTCAATCCAATCTAATCCAATCCAAGTAACGGCATCCAATCCAATCCATTCCAATACAATCCAAGTAACCACATCCAATCCAATCAAATCCAATCCAATCCAATCCAATCCAATCGAAGTAACTGCATCCAATCGAATCCAATCCAATCCAATCAAATCAAAGTAACGGCGTCCAATCCAATCCAATCCAATCCAATCCAAGTCACTTCATCCAATCCAATCCAATCGAATCCAATCCAATCCAAGTAACGGCATCTATTCCAATCCAATCCAATCCAATCCAAGTAACAGCATCCAATCCAATCCAATCCAATACAATACAATCCAAGTAACCGCATCCAATTAAATCCAATCAAATCCAATCCAATCCAATCCCACGTAACGGCATCCAATCCAATCCAATCCAATCCAATCCAAGTAACGGCATCCAATCCAATCCAATCCAATCAAATCCAATCCAATCCAATCCAATCCAATCCAATCCAAGTAAAGGCATCCAATCCAATCCAATCCAATCCAATCCAATCCATGTAACGGCATCCAATCCAATCCAATCCAGTCCAAGTAACCGCAACTAATCCATTCCAATCCAATCCAATCCTAGTAACGGCATCCAATCCAATCCAATCCAATCCAATCAAATCCAATCCAATCCAATCCAATCCAATCCAATCCAATCCAATCCAATCCAAGTAACGGCATCCAATCCAATCTAATCCAATCCAATCCAATCCAATCCAATCCAAGTAACGGCATTCAATCCAATCCAATCCAATACAAGGAACGGCATCCAATCCAATCCAATCCAATCCACTCCAATCCAAGTAACGGCATCCAATCCAATCCAATACAAGTAACGGCATCCAGTCCAATCCAATCCATTCCAATACAATCCAAGTAACCGCATCCAATCCAATCCAATCAAATCCAATCCAATCCAATCCAATCCAATCCAATCGAAATAACTGCATCCAATCGAATCCATTCCAATCCAATCAAATCAAAGTAACGGCATCCAATCCAATCCAATCCAATCCAAGTAACCCCATCCAATCCAATCCAATCCAATCAAATGCAATCCAATCCAATTCAATCCAAGTCACGTCATCCAATCCAATCCAATCGAATCCAATCCAATGCAAGTAACGGCATCTATTCCAATCCAATCCAATCCAATCCAAGTAACGGCATCCAATCCAATCCAATCCAATCCAATTGAAGTAACGGCATCCAATCCAATCCAATCCAATCCAAGTAACGGCATCCAATCGAATCCAATCCAATCCAATCCAAGTAACGGCATCCAACCCAATCCAATCCAATCCAATCCAAGTAACGGCATCCATTCGGTTCCAATCCAATTCAATCCAATCCAAGTAACGGCATCCAATCCAATCCAATCCAAGTAACGTCATCCAATCCAATCCAATCGAATCCAATCTAATCCAAGTTACCGCATCCAATCCAATCCAATCCATTCCAAGTAACGGCATCCAATCCAATCCAATCCAATCCAGTCCAATCCAATCCAACCCAAGTAACCGCAACCAATCCATTCTAATCCAATCCAATGCTAGTAACGGCATCCAATCCAATCCAATCCAATCCAAGTAACGCCATCCAATTCAATCCAATCCAAGTAACGGCATCCAATCCAATCCAATCCAATCCAATCTAATCCAAGTAACCGCATGCAATCCAATCCAATCCAATCCATTCCAAGTAACGGCATCCAATCCAATCCAATCCAAGTAACGGCATCCAATCGAATCCAATCCAATCCAATCCAAGTAACGGCATCCAAAACAATCCAATTCAATCCAATCCAAGTTAGCGCATTCAATTCGGTTCCAATCCAATCCAATCCAATCCAAGTAACGGCATCCAATCCAATCCAATCCAAGTAACGGCATCCAATCCAATCCAATCAAATCCAATCTAATCCAAGTAACCGCATTCAATCCAATCCAATCGATTCCAAGTAACGGCATCCAATCCAATCCAATCCAAGTAACGGCATCCAATCCAATCCAATCATTTCAAATCCAATCCAATCCAAGTAACGGCATCCAATACAACCCAATCCAATCCAATCTAATCCAATCATATCCAATCCAAGTAACGGCATCCAATCCAATCCAATTCAATCCAATCCAATCCAAGCCAAGTAACGCCATCCAATCCAATCCAATCCAAGTAACGGCATCCAATCCAATCCACTCGAATCCAATCTAATCCAAGTAACCGCATGCAATCCAATCCAATCCAATCCAT
Organism: Mustelus asterias; assembly: GCF_964213995.1. Classification (NCBI taxonomy): domain Eukaryota; kingdom Metazoa; phylum Chordata; class Chondrichthyes; order Carcharhiniformes; family Triakidae; genus Mustelus; species Mustelus asterias. The sequence goes on along the minus strand of NC_135821.1, from coordinate 24,026,241 downwards.
TCCAAGTAACGGCATCCAATCCAATCCAATCCAATCGAGTCCAATCCAATCCAATCCACTCCAAGTAACCGCAACAAATCCATTCCAATCCAATCCAATCCTAGTAACGGCATCCAATCCAATCCAATCCAATCCAAGTAACGGCATCCAATCCAATCCAATCCAATCAAATCCAATCCAATCCAAGGAACGGCATCCAATCCAAACCAATCCAATCATATCCATTCCAAGTAACGGCATCCAATCCAATCCAATCCAATCCAATCCAAGTAACGGCATCCAATTCAATCCAATCCAATACAATACAATCCAATCCAACTAAAGGCATCCAATCCAATCCAATCCAATCCATGTAACGGTATCCATTCCAATCCAATCCAGTCCAAGTAACCGCAACCAATCCATTCCAATCCAATCCAATCCTAGTAACGGCATCCAATCCAATCCAATCCAATCCAAGTAACGGCATCCAATCCAATCCAATCCAATCAAATCCAATCCAATCCAAGTAACGGCATCGAATCCAATCCAAACCAATCCTATCCAGTCCAAGTAACGGCATCCAATCCAATGCAATCCAATCCAATCCAATCCAAGTAACGGCATCCAATCCAATCCAATCCAATCAAATCCAATCCAATCCAATCCAAACCAATCCAATCCAAGTAACGGCATTCAATCCAATCCAATCCAATCCAATCCAATCCAATCAAATCCAATCCAGTCCAAGTTACGGCATCCAATTCAATCCAATCCAAGTAACGGCATCCAATCCAATCCAATCAAATACAAGGAACGGCATCCAATCCAATCCAATCCACGCCAATACAAGTAACGGCATCCAATCCAATCCAATCCAAGTAACGGCATCCAATCCATTTCCATTCAATCCAATCTAATCCAATCCAAGTAACGGCATCCAATCCAATCCAATCCATTACAATACAATACAAGTAACCACATCCAATCCAATCCAGTCAAACCCCATCTAATCCAATCCAATCCAATCGAAGTAACGGCATCCAATCCAATGCAATCCAATCAAATCCAATCCAAGTAACGGCATCCAATCCAATCCAATCCAATCCAATCAAATCCAATTCAATCCAATCCAATCCAAGTAACGGCATCCAATCCAATCTAATCCAATCCAATCCAATCCAATCCAATCCAAGTAACGGCATTCAATCCAATCCAATCCAATCCAATCCAATCCAATCAAATCCAATCCAGTCCAAGTTACGGCATCCAATTCAATCCAATCCAAGTAACGGCATCCAATCCAATCCAATACAATACAAGGAACGGCATCCAATCCAATCCAATCCACTCCAATACAAGTAACGGCATCCAATCCAATCCCATTCAATCCAATCTAATCCAATCCAAGTAACGGCATCCAATCCAATCCATTCCAATACAATCCAAGTAACCACATCCAATCCAATCAAATCAAATCCAATCCAATCCAATCCAATCGAAGTAACTGCATCCAATCGAATCCAATCCAATCCAATGAAATCAAAGTAACGGCGTCCAATCCAATCCAATCCAATCCAATCCAAGTCACTTCATCCAATCCAATCCAATCGAATCCAATCCAATCCAAGTAACGGCATCTATTCCAATCCAATCCAATCCAATCCAAGTAACAGCATCCAATCCAATCCAATCCAATACAATACAATCCAAGTAACCGCATCCAATTAAATCCAATCAAATCCAATCCAATCCAATCCCACGTAACGGCATCCAATCCAATCCAATCCAATCCTATCCAAGTAACGGCATCCAATCCAATCCAATCCAATCAAATCCAATCCAATCCAATCCAATCCAATCCAAGTAAAGGCATCCAATCCAATCCAATCCAATCCAATCCATGTAACGGCATCCAATCCAATCCAATCCAGTCCAAGTAACCGCAACTAATCCATTCCAATCCAATCCAATCCTAGTAACGGCATCCAATCCAATCCAATCCAATCAAATCCAATCCAATCCAATCCAATCCAATCCAATCCAAGTAAAGGCATTCAATTCAATCTACTCCAATCCAATCCAATCCAATACAAGTAACGGCATTCAATCCAATCCAATCCAATCCAATCCAATCAAATCCAATCCAATCCAATCCAATCCAATCCAAGTAACGGCATCCAATCCAATCTAATCCAATCCAATCCAATCCAATCCAAGTAACGGCATTCAATCCAATCCAATCCAATACAAGGAACGGCATCCAATCCAATCCAATCCAATCCACTCCAATGCAAGTAACGGCATCCAATCCAATCCAATACAAGTAACGGCATCCAGTCCAATCCAATCCATTCCAATACAATCCAAGTAACCGCATCCAATCCAATCCAATCAAATCCAATCCAATCCAATCCAATCCAATCCAATCGAAATAACTGCATCCAATCGAATCCAATCCAATCCAATCAAATCAAAGTAACGGCATCCAATCCAATCCAATCCAATTCAAGGAACCCCATCCAATCCAATCCAATCCAATCAAATGCAATCCAATCCAATTCAATCCAAGTCACGTCATCCAATCCAATCCAATCGAATCCAATCCAATGCAAGTAACGGCATCTATTCCAATCCAATCCAATCCAATCCAAGTAACGGCATCCAATCCAATCCAATCCAATCCAATTGAAGTAACGGCATCCAATCCAATCCAATCCAATCCAAGTAACGGCATCCAATCGAATCCAATCCAATCCAATCCAAGTAACGGCATCCAACCCAATCCAATCCAATCCAATCCAAGTAACGGCATCCATTCGGTTCCAATCCAATTCAATCCAATCCAAGTAACGGCATCCAATCCAATCCAATCCAAGTAACGTCATCCAATCCAATCCAATCGAATCCAATCTAATCCAAGTTACCGCATCCAATCCAATCCAATCCATTCCAAGTAACGGCATCCAATCCAATCCAATCCAATCCAGTCCAATCCAATCCAACCCAAGTAACCGCAACCAATCCATTCTAATCCAATCCAATGCTAGTAACGGCATCCAATCCAATCCAATCCAATCCAAGTAACGCCATCCAATTCAATCCAATCCAAGTAACGGCATCCAATCCAATCCAATCCAATCCAATCTAATCCAAGTAACCGCATGCAATCCAATCCAATCCAATCCATTCCAAGTAACGGCATCCAATCCAATCCAATCCAATCCAATCCAGTCCAATCCAATCCAATCCAGTCCAAGTAACCGCAACCAATCCATTCCAATCCAATCCAATCCTAGTAACGGCATCCAATCCAATCCAATCCAATCCAAGTAACGGCATCCAATTCAATCCAATCCAATCCAATCCAAGTAACGGCATCCAATCCAATCCAATCCAATCCTATCCAATCCAAGTAACGGCATCCAATCCAATCCAATCCAATCCAAGTAACGGCATCCAATCCAATCCAATCCAATCCAATCAAATCCAATCCAATCCAATCCAATCCAAGGAAAGGCATCCAATCCAATCCAATCCAATCTATTCCATGTAACGGCTTCCAATCCAATCCAATCTAATCCAATCCAATCCAATCCAATCCAAGTAAAGGCATTCAATCCAATCCAATCCAATCCAATCAAATCCAATCCAGTCCAAGTTACGGCATCCAATTCAATCCAATCCAAGTAACGGCATCCAATCAAATCCAATCCAATCCAAGGAACGGCATCCAATCCAATCAAATCAACTCCAATACAATTAACGGCATCCAATTCAATCCAATCCAATCTAATCCAATCCAAGTAACGGCATCCAATCCAATCCAATCCATTCCAGTACAATCCAAGTAACCGCATCCAATCCAATCCAATCAAATACAATCCAATCCAATCGAAGTAACTGCATCCAATCGAATCCAATCCAATCCAATCAAATCAAAGTAACGGCATCCAATCCAATCCAATCCATTCCAAGTAACGGCATCCAATCCAATCCAATCCAATCCAGTCCAATCCAATCCAATCCAAGTAACCGCAACCAATCCATTCCAATCCAATCCAATGCTAGTAACGGCATCCAATCCAATCCAATCCAATCCTATCCAATCCAAGTAACGGCATCCAATCCAATCCAATCCAATCCAAGTAACGGCATCCAATCCAATCCAATCCAATCCAATCAAATCCAATCCAATCCAATCCAATCCAAGGAAAGGCATGCAATCCAATCCAATCCAATCCATTCCAAGTAACGGCATCCAATCCAATCCAATCCAATCCAATCCAGTCCAATCCAATCCAATCCAGTCCAAGTAACCGCAACCAATCCATTCCAATCCAATCCAATCTTAGTAACGGCATCCAATCCAATCCAATCCAATCCAAGTAACGGCATCCAATTCAATCCAATCCAATCCAATCCAAGTAACGGCATCCAATCCAATCCAATCCAATCCTATCCAATCCAAGTAACGGCATCCAATCCAATCCAATCCAATCCAAGTAACGGCATCCAATCCAATCCAATCCAATCCAATCAAATCCAATCCAATCCAATCCAATCCAAGGAAAGGCATCCAATCCAATCCAATCCAATCTATTCCATGTAACGGCTTCCAATCCAATCCAATCTAATCCAATCCAATCCAATCCAATCCAAGTAAAGGCATTCAATCCAATCCAATCCAATCCAATCAAATCCAATCCAGTCCAAGTTACGGCATCCAATTCAATCCAATCCAAGTAACGGCATCCAATCAAATCCAATCCAATCCAAGGAACGGCATCCAATCCAATCAAATCAACTCCAATACAATTAACGGCATCCAATTCAATCCAATCCAATCTAATCCAATCCAAGTAACGGCATCCAATCCAATCCAATCCATTCCAGTACAATCCAAGTAACCGCATCCAATCCAATCCAATCAAATACAATCCAATCCAATCGAAGTAACTGCATCCAATCGAATCCAATCCAATCCAATCAAATCAAAGTAACGGCATCCAATCCAATCCAATCCATTCCAAGTAACGGCATCCAATCCAATCCAATCCAATCCAGTCCAATCCAATCCAATCCAAGTAACCGCAACCAATCCATTCCAATCCAATCCAATGCTAGTAACGGCATCCAATCCAATCCAATCCAATACAAGTAACGGCATCCAATCCAATCCAATCAAATCCAATCCAATCCAAGTAACGGCATCCAATCCAATCCAATCCAATCCAATCCAATACAATCCAATCCTATCCAATACAAGTAACGGGATCCAATCCAATCCAATCGAATCCAATCTAATCCAAGTAACCGCATACAATCCAATCCAATCCAATCCAATCCATTCCAAGTAACGGCATCCAATGCAATCCAATACAATCCAATCCACTCCAGTCCAATGCAATCCAATCCAGTCCAAGTAACCGCAACCAATCCATTCCAATCCAATCCAATCCTAGTAACGGCATCCAATCCAATCCAATACAATCCAAGTAACGGCATCCAATCCAATCCAATCCAATCAAATCCAATCCAATCCAAGTAACGGCATCCAATCCAATCCAATCCAAGTAACGCCATCCAATCCAATCCAAGTAACGGCATCCAATCCAATACAATCGAATCCAATCTAATCCAAGTAAACGCATGCAATCCAATCCAATCCAATCCATTCCAAGTAACGGCATCCAATCCAATCCAATCCAAACCAATGCAATCCAATCCAGTCCACGTAACCGCAACCAATCCATTCCAGTCCAATCCAATCCTAGTAACGGCATCCAATCCAATCCAATCCAATCCAAGTAACGGCATCCAATCCAATCCAATCCAATCCAAGTAAAGGCATCCAATCCAATCCAATCCAATGCAATCCATGTAACGGCATCCAATCCAATCCAATCTAATCCAATCCAATCCAATCCAATCAAATCCAAGTAAAGGCATTCAATCCAATCCAATCCAATCCAATCAAATCCAATCCAGTCCAAGTTACGGCATCCAATTCAATCCAATCCAAGTAACGGCATCCAATCCAATCCAATCTAATCCAATACAATCCAATGCAATCCAATCCAAGTAAAGGCATTCAATCCAATCCAATCCAATCCAATCAAATCCAATCCAGTCCAAGTTACGGCATCCAATTCAATCCAATCCAAGTAACGGCATCCAATCCAATCCAATCCAATCCAAGGAACGGCATCCAATCCAATCAAATCCACTCCAATCCAATTAACGGCATCCAATCGAATCCAATCCAAGTAACGGCATCCAATCCAATCCAATCCAATCCAATTAACGGCAGCCATTCCAATCCAATCCAATCCAATCCAATCCCATCCAATCCAAGTAAAGGCATCCAATACAATCCAATCCAAGTAACGGCATCCAATCCAATCCAATACCATCCCATCCAATCCAATCCAATCCAAGTAACGGCATCCAATCCAATCCAATCCAATCCCATCCAATCCAATCCAATCCAATCCAAGTAACCGCATTCAATCCAATCCAATCCAATCCAATTCAATTCAAGTAACGGCATCCAATCCAATCCAATCCAATCCAATCCAATCTAATCCAATCCAAGGAACGGCATCCAATCCAATCCAATCCATTCCAATACAATCCAAGTAACCGCGTCCAATCCAATCTAATCCAATCCAATCCAATCCAATCCAATCCAATCCAATCGAAGTAACTGCATCCAATCGAATCCAATCCAATCCAATCAAATCAAAGTAACGGCATCCAATCCAATCCAATCCTAGTAACGGCATCCAATCCAATCCAATCCAATCCAAGTAACGGCATCCAATCCAATTCAATCCAATCAAATCCAATCCAATCCAAGTAACGGCATCCAATCCAATCCAATCCAATCCAATCCAATCCAATCCAATCCAATCCAATCCTATCCAATCCATGTAACGGCATCCAATCCCATCCAATCCAATCCAATCCAAGTAACGGCATCCAATCCAATCCAATCCAATCCAATCAAATCCAATCCAATCCAATCCAATCCAATCAAGTAAAGGCATCCAATCCAATCCAATCCAATCCATGTAACGGCATTCAATCCAATCCAATCCAACCCAATCAAATCCAATCGAGTCCAAGTTACGGCATCCAATTCAATCCAATCCAAGTAACGGCATCCAATCCAATACAATCCAATCCAAGGAACGGCATCCAATCCAATCCAATCCACTCCCATCCACGTAACGGCATCCAATCCAATCCAATCCAAGGAACGGCATCCAATCCAATCCAATCCACTCCAATCCAAGTAACGGCTTCCAATCCAACCCAATCCAAGTAACGGCATCCAATCCAATCCAATCCAATCCAATCCAATCTAATCCAATCCAAGTAACGGCATCCAATCCAATCCAATCCATTCCAATACAATCCAAGTAACCGCATCCAATCCAATCCAATCAAATCCAATCCAATCCAATCCAATCCAATCGAAGTAACTGCATCCAATCGAATCCAATCCAATCCAATCATATCAAAGTAACGGCATCCAATCCAATCCAATCCAATCCATTCCAAGTAACCCCATCCAATCCAATCCAATCCAATCAAATCCAATCCAATCCAATCCAAGTCACGTCATCCAATCCAATCGAATCCAATCCAATCCAAGTAACGGCATCTATTCCAATCCAATCCAATCCAAGTAACTGCATCCAATCCAATCCAATCCAATCCAATTCAAGAAACGGCATCCTTTCCAATCCAATCCAATCCAAGTAACGGCATCCAATCGAATCCAATCCAATCCAATCCAAGTAACGGCATCCAATACAATCCAATCGAATCCAATCTAATCCAAGTAACCTCATCCAATCCAATCCAATCGATTCCAAGTAACTGCATCCAATCCAATCCAATCCAATCCAGTCCAATCCAATCCAATCCAAGTAACCGCAACCAATCCATTCCAATCCAATCCAATGCTAGTAACGGCATCCAATCCAATCAAATCCAATGCAAGTAACGGCATCCAATCCAATCCAATCCAATCAAATCCAATCCAATCCAAGTAACGGCATCCAATCCAATCCAATCCAATCCAATCCTATCCACTACAAGAAACGGGATCCAATCCAATCCAATCCAATTCAATCCAATCCAATCCAATCCAATCCAAGTAACGCCATCCAATCCAATCCAATCCAAGTAACGGCATCCAATCCAATCCAATCGAATCCAATCTAATCCAAGTAACCGCATGCAATCCAATCCAATCCAATCCATTCCAAGTAACGGCATCCAATCCAATCCAATCCAATCCAGTCCAATGCAATCCAATCCAGTCCAAGTAACCGCAACCAATCCATTCCAATTCAATCCAATCCGAGTAACGGCATCCAATCCAATCCAATCCAATCCAAGTAACGGCATCCAATCCAATCCAATCCAATCAAATCCAATCCAATCCAATCCAAGTAACGGCATCCAATCCAATCCAGTCCAAGTAACGCCATCCAATCCAATCCAAGTAACGGCATCCAATCCAATACAATCGAATCCAAACTAATCCAAGTAACGGCATCCAATCCAATCCAATCCAATCCAGTCCAATGCAATCCAATCCAGTCCAAGTAACCGCAACCAATCCATTCCAGTCCAATCCAATCCTAGAAACGGCATCCAATCCAATCCAATCCAATCCAATCCAATCCATTCCAAGTAACCCCATCCAATCCAATCCAATCAAATCCAATCCAATCCAATCCAAGTCACGTCATCCAATCCAATCCAATCGAATCCAATCCAATCCAAGTAACGGCATCTATTCCAATCCAATCCAATCCAAGTAACTGCATCCAATCCAATCCAATCCAATCCAATTCAAGAAACGGCATCCTTTCCAATCCAATCCAATCCAAGTAACGGCATCCAATCGAATCCAATCCAATCCAATCCAAGTAACGGCATCCAATACAATCCAATCGAATCCAATCTAATCCAAGTAACCTCATCCAATCCAATCCAATCGATTCCAAGTAACTGCATCCAATCCAATCCAATCCAATCCAGTCCAATCCAATCCAATCCAAGTAACCGCAACCAATCCATTCCAATCCAATCCAATGCTAGTAACGGCATCCAATCCAATCAAATCCAATGCAAGTAACGGCATCCAATCCAATCCAATCCAATCAAATCCAATCCAATCCAAGTAACGGCATCCAATCCAATCCAATCCAATCCAATCCTATCCACTACAAGAAACGGGATCCAATCCAATCCAATCCAATTCAATCCAATCCAATCCAATCCAATCCAAGTAACGCCATCCAATCCAATCCAATCCAAGTAACGGCATCCAATCCAATCCAATCGAATCCAATCTAATCCAAGTAACCGCATGCAATCCAATCCAATCCAATCCATTCCAAGTAACGGCATCCAATCCAATCCAATCCAATCCAGTCCAATGCAATCCAATCCAGTCCAAGTAACCGCAACCAATCCATTCCAATTCAATCCAATCCTAGTAACGGCATCCAATCCAATCCAATCCAATCCAAGTAACGGCATCCAATCCAATCCAATCCAATCAAATCCAATCCAATCCAATCCAAGTAACGGCATCCAATCCAATCCAGTCCAAGTAACGCCATCCAATCCAATCCAAGTAACGGCATCCAATCCAATACAATCGAATCCAAACTAATCCAAGTAACGGCATCCAATCCAATCCAATCCAATCCAGTCCAATGCAATCCAATCCAGTCCAAGTAACCGCAACCAATCCATTCCAGTCCAATCCAATCCTAGAAACGGCATCCAATCCAATCCAATCCAATCCAAGTAACGGCATCCAATCCAATCCAATCCAATCCAATCCAAGTAAAGGCATCCAATCCAATCCAATCCAATCCAATCCATGTAACGGCATCCAATCCAATCCAATCTAATCCAATCCAATCCAATCCAATCCAATCCAAGTAAAGGCATTCAATCCAATCCAATCCAATCCAATCAAATCCAATTCAGTCCAAGTTACGGCATCCAATCCAATCCAATCCAAGGAACGGCATCCAATCCAATCAAATCCACTCCAATCCAATTAACGGCATCCAGTCCAATCCAATCCAAGTAACGGCATCCAATCCAATCCAATCCAATCCAATTTACGGCAGCCATTCCAATCCAATCCAATCCAATCCAATCCAATCCAATCCAATCCAAGTAAAGGCATCCAATCCAATCCAATCCAAGTAACGGCATCCAATCCAATCCAATCCAATCCAATCAAATCTAATCCAATCCAAGTAACGGCATCCAATCCAATCCAATCCATTCCAATACAATCCAAGTAACCGCATCCAATCCAATCCAATCAAATCCAATCCAATCCAATCCAATCCAATCCAATCCAATCGAAGTAACTGCATCCAATCGAATCCAATCCAATCCAATCATATCAAAGTAACGGCATCCAATCCAATCCAATCCAATCCAATCCATTCCAAGTAACCCCATCCAATCCAATCCAATCCAATCAAATCCAATCCAATCCAATCCAAGTCACGTCATCCAATCCAATCCAATCGAATCCAATCCAATCCAAGTAACGGCATCTATTCCAATCCAATCCAATCCAAGTAACTGCATCCAATCCAATACAATCCAATCCAATTCAAGAAACGGCATCCTTTCCAATCCAATCCAATCCAAGTAACGGCATCCAATCGAATCCAATCCAATCCAATCCAAGTAACGGCATCCAATCCAATCCAATCGAATCCAATCTAATCCAAGTAACCTCATCCAATCCAATCCAATGCATTCCAAGTAACTGCATCCAATCCAATCCAATCCAGTCCAATCCAATCCAATCCAAGGAACCGCAACCAATCCATTCCAATCCAATCCAATGCTAGTAACGGCATCCAATCCAATCCAATCCAAGTAACGGCATCCAATCCAATCCAATCCAATCAAATCCAATCCAATCCAAGTAACGGCATCCAATCCAATCCAATCCAATCAAATCCAATCCAATCCAAGTAACGGCATCCAATCCAATCCAATCCAATCCAATCCAATCCTATCCACTACAAGAAACGGGATCCAATCCAATCCAATCCAATTCAATCCAATCCAATCCATAAGACCATAAGACCATAAGACATAGGAGCGGAAGTAAGGCCATTCGGCCCATCGAGTCCACTCCACCATTCAATCATGGTTGATTTCAACTCCATTTACCCGCTCTCTCCCCATAGCCCTTAATTCCTCGAGAAATCAAGAATTTATCAATTTCTGTCTTGAAGACGCTCAACGTCTCGGCCTCCACAGCCCTCTGTGGCAATGAATTCCACAGACCCACCACTCTCTGGCTGAAGAAATTTCTCCTCATCTCTGTTCTAAAGTGACTCCCTTTTATTCTAAGGCTGTGCCCCCGCGTCCTAGTCTCCCCTGTTAATGGAAACAACTTCCCTACGTCCATCCTATCTAAGCCGTTCATTATCTTGTAAGTTTCTATCAGATCTCCCCTCAACCTCCTAAACTCCAATGAATATAATCCCACGATCCTCAGATCCAATCCAAGTAACGCCATCCAATCCAATCCAATCCAAGTAACGGCATCCAATCCAATCCAATCGAATCCAATCTAATCCAAGTAACCGCATGCAATCCAATCCAATCCATTCCAAGTAACGGCATCCAATCCAATCCAATCCAATCCAATCCAGTCCAATGCAATCCAATCCAGTCCAAGTAACCGCAACCAATCCATTCCAATTCAATCCAATCCTAGTAACGGCATCCAATCCAATCCAATCCAATCCAAGTAACGGCATCCAATCCAATCCAATCCAATCAAATCCAATCCAATCCAATCCAAGTAACGGCATCCAATCCAATCCAGTCCAAGTAACGCCATCCAATCCAATCCAAGTAACGGCATCCAATCCAATACAATCGAATCCAAACTAATCCAAGTAAACGCATGCAATCCAATCCAATACAATCCATTCCAAGTAACGGCATCCAATCCAATCCAATCCAATCCAATCCAGTCCAATGCAATCCAATCCAGTCCAAGTAACCGCAACCAATCCATTCCAGTCCAATCGAATCCTAGTAACGGCATCCAATCCAACCCAATCCAATCCAAGTAACGGCATCCAATCCAATCCAATCCAATCCAATCCAATCCAAGTAAAGGCATCCAATCCAATCCAATCCAATCCAATCCATGTAACGGCATCCAATCCAATCCAATCTAATCCAATCCAATCCAATCCAATCCAAGTAAAGGCATTCAATCCAATCCAATCCAATCAAATCCAATTCAGTCCAAGTTACGGCATCCAATCCAATCCAATCCAAGGAACGGCATCCAATCCAATCAAATCCACTCCAATCCAATTAACGGCATCCAGTCCAATCCAATCCAAGTAACGGCATCCAATCCAATCCAATCCAATCCAATTTACGGCAGCCATTCCAATCCAATCCAATCCAATCCAATCCAATCCAAGTAAAGGCATCCAATCCAATCCAATCCAAGGAACGGCATCCAATCCAATCCAATCCCACCCCATCCAATCCAAGTAACGGCATCCAATCCAATCCAATCCAATCCCATCCAATCCAATCCAATCCAAGTAACCGCATTCAATCAAATCCAATCCAATCCAAGTAACGGCATCCAATCCAATCCAATCCAATCCAAGGAACGGCATCCAATCCAATCCAATCCACTCCAATCCAAGTAACGGCATCCAATCCAATCCAATCCAAGTAACGGCATCCAATCCAATCCAATCCAATCCAATCTAATCCAATCCAAGTAACGTCATCCAATCCAATCCAATCCATTCCAATACAATCCAAGTAACCGCGTCCAATCCAATCCAATCCAATCCAATCGAAGTAACTGCATCCAATCGAATGCAATCCAATCCAATCAAATCAAAGTAACGGCATCCAATCCAATCCAATCCATTCCAATCCAAGTAACCCCATCCAATCCAATCCAATCCAATCCAATCAAATCCAATCCAATCCAATGCAATCCAAGTCACGTCATCCAATCCAATCCAATCGAATCCAATCCAAGTAACGGCATCTATTCCAATCCAATCCAATCCAAGTAACGCCATCCAATCCAATCCAATCCAAGTAACGGCATCCAATCCAATCCAATCGAATCCAATCTAATCCAAGTAACCGCATGCAATCCAATCCAATCCAATCCATTCCAAGTAACGGCATCCAATCCAATCCAATCCAATCCAATCCAATCCAGTCCAATGCAATCCAATCCAGTCCAAGTAACCGCAACCAATCCATTCCAATTCAATCCAATCCGAGTAACGGCATCCAATCCAATCCAATCCAATCCAAGTAAAGGCATCCAATCCAATCCAATCCAATCAAATCCAATCCAATCCAATCCAAGTAACGGCATCCAATACAATCCAATCCAAGTAACGCCATCCAATCCAATCCAAGTAACGGCATCCAATCCAATACAATCGAATCCAAACTAATCCAAGTAAACGCATGCAATCCAATCCAATCCAATCCATTCCACGTAACGGCATCCAATCCAATCCAATCCAATCCAATCCAGTCCAATGCAATCCAATCCAGTCCAAGTAACCGCAACCAATCCATTCCAGTCCAATCCAATCCTAGTAACGGCATCCAATCCAATCCAATCCAATCCAAGTAACGGCATCCAATCCAATCCAATCCAATCCAATCCAAGTAAAGGCATCCAATCCAATCCAATCCAATCCAATCCATGTAACGGCATCCAATCCAATCCAATCTAATCCAATCCAATCCAATCCAATCCAAGTACAGGCATTCAATCCAATCCAATCCAATCCAATCAAATCCAATCCAGTCCAAATTACGGCATCCAATCCAATCCAATCCAAGGAACGGCATCCAATCCAATCAAATCCACTCCAATCCAATTAACGGCATCCAGTCCAATCCAATCCAAGTAACGGCATCCAATCCAATCCAATCCAATCCAATTTACGGCAGCCATTCCAATCCAATCCAATCCAATCCAATCCAATCCAATCCAAGTAAAGGCATCCAATCCAATCCAATCCAAGTAACGGCATCCAATCCAATCCATTCCCATCCCATCCAATCCAATCCAATCCAAGTAACGGCATCCAATCCAATCCAATCCAATCCCATCCAATCCAATCCAATCCAAGTAACCGCATTCAATTCAATTCCAATCCAATCCAATTCAATTCAAGTAACGGCATCCAATCAAATCCAATCCAATCCAAGTAACGGCATCCAATCCAATCCAATCCAATCCAAGGAACGGCATCCAATCCAATCCAGTCCAATCCAAGTAACGGCATCCAATCCAATCCAATCCAAGTAACGGCATCCAATCCAATCCAATCCAATCCAATCCAATCTAATCCAATCCAAGTAACGTCATCCAATCCAATCCAATCCATTCCAATACAATCCAAGTAACCGCGTCCAATCCAATCCAATCCAATCCAATCGAAGTAACTGCATCCAATCGAATGCAATCCAATCCAATCAAATCAAAGTAACGGCATCCAATCCAATCCAATCCATTCCAATCCAAGTAACCCCATCCAATCCAATCCAATCCAATCAAATCCTATCCAATCCAATGCAATCCAAGTCACGTCATCCAATCCAATCCAATCGAATCCAATCCAAGTAACGGCATCTCTTCCAATCCAATCCAATCCAATCCAATTCAAGTAACGGCATCCAATCCAATCCAATACAATCCAATACAATCCAATCCTATCCAATCCAAGTAAAGGCATCCAATCCAGTGCAATCCAAGTAACGGCATCCAATCCAATCCAATCCAATCCAGTCCAATCCAATCCAATCCAAGTAACCGCAACCAATCCATTCCAATCCAATCCAATGCTAGTAACGGCATCCAATCCAATCCAATCCAATACAAGTAACGGCATCCAATCCAATCCAATCAAATCCAATCCAATCCAAGTAACGGCATCCAATCCAATCCAATCCAATCCAAGTAACCGCATTCAATCCAATCCAATCGAATCCAATCCAATCCAAGGAACGGCATCCAATCCAATACAATCCAATCCTATCCAATACAAGTAACGGGATCCAATCCAATCCAATCCAATCCAACCTAATCCAAGTAACCGCATGCAATCCAATCCAATCAAATCCATTCCAAGTAACGGCATCCAATCCAATCCAATCCAATCCAATCCAATCCAGTCCAATGCAATCCAATCCAGTCCAAGTAACCGCAACCAATCCATTCCAATCCAATCCAATCCTAGTAACGGCATCCAATCCAATCCAATCCAATCCAAGTAACGGCATCCAATCCAATCCAATCCAATCAAATCCAATCCAATCCAAGTAACGGCATCCAATCCAATCCAATCCAATCCAAGTAACGCCATCCAATCCAATCCAATTCAAGTAACGCCATCCAATCAAATCCAATCCAAGTAACGGCATCCAATCCAATCCAATCCAATCCATTCCAAGTAACGGCATCCAATCCAATCCAATCCAATCCAGTCCAATCCAATCCAATCCAGTCCAAGTAACAGCAACCAGTCCATTCCAATCCAATCCAATCCTAGTAACGGCATCCAATCCAATCCAATCCAATCCAAGTAACGGCATCCAATCCAATCCAATCCAATCAAATCCAATCCAATCCAATCCAATCCAGTCCAATCCAAGTAAAGGCATCCAATCCAATCCAATCCAATCCATGTAACGGCATCCAATCCAATCCAATCTAATCCAATCCAATCCAATCCAATCCAATCCAAGTAAAGGCATTCAATCCAATCCAATCCAATCCAATCAAATCCAATCCAGTCCAAGTTACGGCATCCAATTCAATCCAATCCAAGTAACGGCATCCAATCCAATCCAATCCAATCCAATCCAAGGAACGGCATCCAATCCAATCAAATACACTCCAATCCAATTAACGGCATCCAATCCAATCCAATCCAAGTAACGGCATCCAATCCAATTCAATCCAATCCAATTAACGGCAGCCACTCCAATCCAATCCAATCCAATCCAATCCAAGTAAAGGCATCCAATCCAATCCAATCCAAGTAACGGCATCCAATCCAATCCAATCCCATCCCATCCAATCCAATCCAATCCAAGTAACGGCATCCAATCCAATCCAATCCCATCCAATCCAATCCAATCCAATCCAAGTAACCGCATTCAATCCAATCCAATCCAATCCAATTCAATTCAAGAAACGGCATCCAATCAAATCCAATCCAATCCAAGTAACGGCATCCAATCCAATCCAATCCAATCCAAGGAACGGCATCCAATACAATCCAATCCACTCCAGTCCAAGTAACGGCATCCAATCCAATCCAATCCAAGTAACGGCATCCAATCCAATCCAATCCAATCCAATCCAATCTAATCCAATCCAAGTAACGGCATCCAATCCAATCCAATCCATTCCAATACAATCCAAGTAAACGCGTCCAATCCAATCTAATCCAATCCAATGCAATCCAATCCAATCCAATCCAATCCAATCGAAGTAACTGCATCCATTCGAATGCAATCCGATCCAATCAAATCAAAGTAACGGCATCCAATCCAATCCATTCCAATCCAAGTAACCCCATCCAATCCAATCCAATCCAATCCAATCAAATCCAATCCAATCCAATGCAATCCAAGTCAAGTCATCCAATCCAATCCAATCGAATCCAATCCAAGTAACGGCATCTATTCCAATCCAATCCAATCCAAGTAACTGCATCCAATCCAATCCAATCCAATCCAATTCAAGTAACGGCATCCAATCCAATCCAATCCAATACAATCCAATCCTATCCAATCCAAGTAAAGGCATCCAATCCAATCCACGTAACGTCATCCAATCCAATCCAATCCAATCCCATCCAATCCAATCCAATCCAAGTAACCGCATTCAATCCAATCCAATCGAATCCAATTCAATCAAAGTAACGGCATCCAATCAAATCCAATCCAATCCAAGTAACGGCATCCAATTCAATCCAATCCAATCCAGGGAACGGCATCCAATCCAATCCAATCCACTCCAATCCAAGTAACGGCATCCAGTCCAATCCAATCTAAGTAACGGCATCCAATCCAATCCAATCCAATCCAATCTAATCCAATCCAAGTAACGGCATCCAATCCAATCCACTCCATTCCAATACAATCCAAGTAACCGCATCCAATCCAATCCAATCAAATACAATCCAATCCAATCCAATCCAATCCAATCGAAGTAACTGCATCCAATCGAATCCAATCCAATCCAATCAAATCAAAGTAACGGCATCCAATCCAATCCAATCCATTCCAAGTAACGGCATCCAATCCAATCCAATCCAATCGAGTCCAATCCAATCCAATCCAAGTAACCGCAACCAATCCAATCCAATCCAATCCAATCAAATCCAATCCAATCCAATACAATCCAATCCTATCCAATACAAGTAACGGGATCCAATCCAATCCAATCCAATCCAATCTAATCCAAGTAACCGCATGCAATCCAATCCAATCCAATCCAATCCAATCCAGTCCAATGCAATCCAATCCAGTCCAAGTAACCGCAACCAATCCATTCCAATCCAATCCAATCCTAGTAACGGCATCCAATCCAATCCAATCCAATCCAAGTAACGGCATCCAATCCAATCCAATCCAATCAAATCCAATCCAATCTAAGTAACGGCATCCAATCCAATCCAACCCAAGTAGCGCCATCCAATCCAATCCAATTCATGTAACGGCATCCAATCCAATCCAATCGAATCCAATCTAATCCAAGTAAACGCATGCAATCCAATCCAATCCAATCCATTCCAAGTAACGGCATCCAATCCAATCCAATCCAGTCCAATGCAATCCAATCCAGTCCAAGTAACCGCAACCAATCCATTCCAATCCAATCCAATCCTAGTAACGGCATCCAATCCAATCCAATCCAATCCAAGTAACGGCATCCAATCCAATCCAATCAAATCCAATCCAATCCAAGTAACGGCATCCAATCCAATCCAATCCAATCCAATCCAATCCTATCCAATCCTATCCAATCCAAGTAACGGCATCCAATCCCATCCAATCCAATCCAATCCAAGTAACGGCATCCAATCCAATCCAATCCAATCCAATCAAATCCAATCCAATCCAATCCAATCCAATCCAATCCAAGTAAAGGCATCCAATCCAATCCAATCCAATCCATGTAACGGCATCCAATCCAATCCAATCTAATCCAATGCAATCCAATCCAATCCAAGTAACGGCATTCAATCCAATCCAATCCAACCCAATCAAATCCAATCCAGTCCAAGTTACGGCATCCCATTCAATCCAATCCAAGTAACGGCATCCAATCCAATACAATCCAATCCAAGGAACGGCATCCAATCCAATCCAATCCACTCCAATCCAAGTAACGGCATCCAATCCAATCCAATCCAAGGAACGGCATCCAATCCAATCCAATCCACTCCACTCCAATCCAAGTAACGGCTTCCAATCCAACCCAATCCAAGTAACGGCATCCAATCCAATCCAATCCAATCCAATCCAATCTAATCCAATCCAAGTAACGGCATCCAATCCAATCCAATCCATTCCAATACAATCCAAGTAACCGCATCCAATCCAATCCAATCAAATCCAATCCAATCCAAGCCAATCCAATCCAATCGAAGTAACTGCATCCAATCGAATCCAATCCAATCCAATCAAATCAAAGTAACGGCATATAATACAATCCAATCCAATCCAATCCAATCCAATCCAAGTAACGCCATCCAATCCAATCCAATCCAATCAAATCCAATCCAATCCAATCCAAGTCACGTCATCCAATCCAATCCAATCGAATCCAATCCAATCCAAGTAACGGCATCTATTCCAATCCAATCCAATCCAAGTAACTGCATCCAATCCAATCCAATCCAATCCAATTCAAGAAACGGCATCCTATCCAATCCAATCCAATCCAAGTAACGGCATCCAATCGAATCCAATCCAATCCAATCCAAGTAACGGCATCCAATCCAATCCAATCGAATCCAATCTAATCCAAGTAACCTCATCCAATCCAATCCAATCCATTCCAAGTAACAGCATCCAATCCAATCCAATCCAATCCAGCCCAATCCAATCCAATCCAAGTAACGGCATCCAATCCAATCCAATCCAATAAAATACAATCCAATACAAGTAACGGCATCCAATCCAATCCAATCCAATCCTATCCAATACAAGAAACGGGATCCAATCCAATCCAATCCAATTCAATCCAATCCAAGGAAGGTTTTTTGACTCAGTATGTAGACAGGCCAACTAGAGGTGAGGCTATATTGGATCTGGTGCTGGGAAATGAGCCAGACCAGGTGCTAGACTTGGAAGTTGGTGTGCATTTTGGTGATAGTGACCACAATTCGGTTACGTTCACCTTAGTGATGGAAAGGGATAGGCATGAACCTCGGGCCAGTGGTTTTAGCTGGGGGAAGGGTAATTATGAGGCTATTAAGAGAGAATTAGGAAACATAGGTTGGACTAGGAGATTACAGGGACTGGGAACGTCCGACATGTGGAGTTTTTTCAAGGAGCAGCTACTGCGAGTCTGTGATAGGTATGTCCCTGTCAGGCAAGGAGGAATTGGTAGGGCTAGGGAACCGTGGTGCACCAAAAAAGTTTCTTTGTTGGTTAAAAAGAAAAAGGAGGCTTATGTTCGGATGAGACGTGAGCACTCGGGTAGTGCACTAGAAAGCTTTAGATTGGCTAAGAGGGAGTTGAAGAGCGAGCTTAGAAGGGCTAAAAGGGGACATGAGAAGACTTTGGCGGATAGGGTTAAAGAGAATCCTAAGGCGTTCTATAGGTATGTCAAGAACAGAAGGTTGGTTAGGGCAAGTTTAGGGCCAGTTATAGATGGCAGAGGGAAGTTATGTGTGGAACCGGAGGAGATTGGTGAAGCATTGAACCAATATTTCTCTTCGGTGTTCACGCAAGGGGACATGAATATAGCTGAGGAGGACACTGGGTTGCAAGGGAGTAGAATAGACAGTATTACAGTTGATAAGGAGGATGTGCAGGATATTCTGGAGGGTCTGAAAATAGATAAATCCCCTGGTCCGGATGGGATTTATCCAAGGATTCTCTGGGAGGCAAGAGAAGTGATTGCAGAGCCTCTGGCTCTGATCTTCAGGTCGTCGTTGGCCTCTGGTATAGTACCAGAAGATTGGAGGTTAGCGAATGTTGTCCCATTGTTTAAGAAGGGGAACAGAGACTTCCCCGGGAATTATAGACCGGTGAGTCTCACTTCTGTTGTCGGCAAGATGTTGGAAAAAATTATAAGGGATAGGATTTATAGTTATTTGGAGAGTAATGAATTGATAGGTGATAGTCAGCATGGTTTTGTGGCAGGTAGGTCGTGCCTTACTAACCTTATTGAGTTTTTTGAGAAAGTGACCAAGGAGGTGGATGGGGGCAAGGCAGTGGACGTGGTATCTTTGGATTTTAGTAAGGCGTTTGATAAGGTTCACCATGGTAGGCTTCTGCAGAAAATGCAGATGTATGGGATTGGGGGTGATCTAGGAAATTGGATCAGGAATTGGCTAGCGGATAGGAAACAGAGGGTGGTGGTTGATAGTAAATATTCATCATGGAGTGCGGTTACAAGTGGTGTACCTCAGGGATCTGTTTTGGGGCCACTGCTGTTTGTAATATTTATTAATGATCTGGATGAGGGTATAGTTGGGTGGATTAGCAAATTTGCTGATGACACCAAAGTCGGTGGTGTGGTAGACAGTGAGGAAGGGTGTCGTAGTTTGCAGGAAGACTTAGACAGGTTGCAAAGTTGGGCCGAGAGGTGGCGGATGGAGTTTAATGCGGAGAAGTGTGAGGTAATTCACTTTGGTAGGAATAACAGATGTGTTGAGTATAGGGCTAACGGGAGGACTTTGAATAGTGTGGAGGAGCAGAGGGATCTAGGTGTATGTGTGCATAGATCCCTGAAAGTTGGGAATCAAGTAGATAAGGTTGTTAAGAAGGCATATGGTGTCTTGGCGTTTATTGGTAGGGGGATTGAATTTAGGAATCGTAGCGTTATGTTGCAACTGTACACAACTCTGGTGCGGCCGCACTTGGAGTACTGTGTGCAGTTCTGGTCCCCACATTACAGGAAGGATGTGGAGGCTTTGGAGAGGGTGCAGAGGAGGTTTACCAGGATGTTGCCTGGTATGGAGGGGAGATCCTATGAGGAGAGGCTGAGGGATTTGGGATTGTTTTCGCTGGAAAGGCGGCGGCTAAGAGGGGATCTTATTGAAACATATAAGATGATTAGAGGTTTAGATAGGGTGGATAGTGATAGCCTTTTTCCTCTGATGGAGAAATCCAGCACGAGGGGGCATGGCTTTAAATTGAGGGGGGTTAGTTATAGAACCGATGTCAGGGGTAGGTTCTTTACCCAGAGGGTGGTGAGGGATTGGAATGCCCTGCCAGCATCAGTTGTAAATGCGCCTAGTTTGGGGGCGTTTAAGAGATCCGTAGATAGGTTCATGGACGAAAAGAAATTGGTTTAGGTTGGAGGGTCACAGTTTTTTTTTTTTTTAACTGGTCGGTGCAACATCGTGGGCCGAAGGGCCTGTTCTGCGCTGTAATGTTCTATGTTCTATGTTCTATGTTAATCCAATCCAATCCAATCCAAGTAACGGCATCCAATCCAATCCAATCCAATCCAATGCAAGGAACCGCATCCAATCCAATCCAAGCCAATCCAATCCAGTCCAATCCAATCCAATCCAAGTAACCGCAACCAATCCAATCCAATCCAATCCTAGTAACGGCATCCAATCCAATCCAATTCAATCCTATCCTATCCAAGTAACGGCTTCCAATTTAATCCAATCCAATCAAATCGAATCCAATCCAATCCAAGTAACCGCATCCAATCCAATCCAATCCAACTATCCGCATCCAATCCATTCCAATACAATCTATCGAGGTAACGGCATCCAATCCAATCCAAGACAAGGAACGGCCTCCAATCCAATCCAATCCAATCCAATCAAATCAAATCCAATCCAATCTAAGTAACGGCATCCAATCCAATCCAATCCAATCCAATCCAATCCAATCTATGTAACTGCATCCAATCCAATCCAATCTAATCCAATCAAAGTAACGGCATCCAATCCAATCCAATCCAAGTAACCGCATCCAATCCAATCCAATCCAATCCAATCCAATCCAAGTAACGGCATCCAATCCAATCCAATCGAATCCAATCCAATCCAAGTACCGGCATCCAATCCAATCCAATCCAATCGAATCCAAGTAACGGCATCCACTACAATCCAGTCCAATTCAAGTAACGGCATCCAATCCAATCCAATCCAATTCAATTAACGGCATCCAATCGAATCCAATTCAATCCAATCCAAGTAACGGCATCCAACCCAATCCAATCCAATCCAATCCAAGTAACGGCATCCAATACAATCCAATCCAATCCAATCCAATACAATCCAATCCAAGTTACTGCATCCAATCCAATCCAATCCAATCCAATCCAAGTAACGGCATCCAATCCAATCCAATCCAATCCAATCCAATCCAATCCAATCCAATCCAAGTTACGGCATCCAGCCCAATCCAATCCAATCCAATCCAAGTAACGGCATCCAATCCAATCCAATCCAATCCAATCCAATCCCAGTTACTGCATCCAATCCAATCCAATCCAATCCAAGGAACGGCATCCAATCCAATCCAAACCAATCCAATCCAAGTTACGGCATCCAATCCAATCCAATCCAATCCATTCCACGAAACGGCATCCAATCCAATCCAATCGAATCCAATGCAATCCAAGTAACCGCATCCAATCCAATCCAATCCATTCCAAGTAACGGCATCCACTCCAATCCAATCAAGTCCAATCCAAACCAATCCAAGTCACCGCAACCAATCCATTCCAATCCAATCCAATCCCAGTAACGGCATCCAATCCAATCCAATCCAATCCAAGGAACGGCATCCAATCCAATCCAATCAAATCCAATCCAATCCAAGTAACGGCATTCAATCCAATCCAATCCATTCCAGTACAATCCAAGTAACCGCATCCAATCCAATCCAATCAAATACAATCCAATCCAATCGAAGTAACTGCATCCAATCGAATCCAATCCAATCCAATCAAATCAAAGTAACGGCATCCAATCCAATCCAATCCATTCCAAGTAACGGCATCCAATCCAATCCAATCCAATCCAGTCCAATCCAATCCAATCCAAGTAACCGCAACCAATCCATTCCAATCCAATCCAATGCTAGTAACGGCATCCAATCCAATCCAATCCAATACAAGTAACGGCATCCAATCCAATCCAATCAAATCCAATCCAATCCAAGTAACGGCATCCAATCCAATCCAATCCAATCCAATACAATCCAATCCTATCCAATACAAGTAACGGGATCCAATCCAATCCAATCGAATCCAATCTAATCCAAGTAACCGCATACAATCCAATCCAATCCAATCCAATCCATTCCAAGTAACGGCATCCAATCCAATCCAATACAATCCAATCCACTCCAGTCCAATGCAATCCAATCCAGTCCAAGTAACCGCAACCAATCCATTCCAATCCAATCCAATCCTAGTAACGGCATCCAATCCAATCCAATACAATCCAAGTAACGGCATCCAATCCAATCCAATCCAATCAAATCCAATCCAATCCAAGTAACGGCATCCAATCCAATCCAATCCAAGTAACGCCATCCAATCCAATCCAAGTAACGGCATCCAATCCAATACAATCGAATCCAATCTAATCCAAGTAAACGCATGCAATCCAATCCAATCCAATCCATTCCAAGTAACGGCATCCAATCCAATCCAATCCAAACCAATGCAATCCAATCCAGTCCAAGTAACCGCAACCAATCCATTCCAGTCCAATCCAATCCTAGTAACGGCATCCAATCCAATCCAATCCAATCCAAGTAACGGCATCCAATCCAATCCAATCCAATCCAAGGAAAGGCATCCAATCCAATCCAATCCAATGCAATCCATGTAACGGCATCCAATCCAATCCAATCTAATCCAATCCAATCCAATCCAATCAAATCCAAGTAAAGGCATTCAATCCAATCCAATCCAATCCAATCAAATCCAATCCAGTCCAAGTTACGGCATCCAATTCAATCCAATCCAAGTAACGGCATCCAATCCAATCCAATCTAATCCAATACAATCCAATGCAATCCAATCCAAGTAAAGGCATTCAATCCAATCCAATCCAATCCAATCAAATCCAATCCAGTCCAAGTTACGGCATCCAATTCAATCCAATCCAAGTAACGGCATCCAATACAATCCAATCCAATCCAAGGAACGGCATCCAATCCAATCAAATCCACTCCAATCCAATTAACGGCATCCAATCGAATCCAATCCAAGTAACGGCATCCAATCCAATCCAATCCAATTAACGGCAGCCATTCCAATCCAATCCAATCCAATCCAATCCCATCCAATCCAAGTAAAGGCATCCAATACAATCCAATCCAAGTAACGGCATCCAATCCAATCCAATACCATCCCATCCAATCCAATCCAATCCAAGTAACGGCATCCAATCCAATCCAATCCAATCCCATCCAATCCAATCCAATCCAATCCAAGTAACCGCATTCAATCCAATCCAATCCAATTCAAGTAACGGCATCCAATCCAATCCAATCCAATCCAATCCAATCTAATCCAATCCAAGGAACGGCATCCAATCCAATCCAATCCATTCCAATACAATCCAAGTAACCGCGTCCAATCCAATCTAATCCAATCCAATCCAATCCAATCCAATCCAATCGAAGTAACTGCATCCAATCGAATCCAATCCAATCCAATCAAATCAAAGTAACGGCATCCAATCCAATCCAATCCTAGTAACGGCATCCAATCCAATCCAATCCAATCCAAGTAACGGCATCCAATCCAATTCAATCCAATCAAATCCAATACAATCCAAGTAACGGCATCCAATCCAATCCAATCCAATCCAATCCAATCCAATCCAATCCAATCCAATCCTATCCAATCCATGTAACGGCATCCAATCCCATCCAATCCAATCCAATCCAAGTAACGGCATCCAATCCAATCCAATCCAATCCAATCAAATCCAATCCAATCCAATCCAATCCAATCCAATCCAATCAAGTAAAGGCATCCAATCCAATCCAATCCAATCCATGTAACGGCATCCAATCCAATCCAATCTAATCCAATCCAATCCAATCCAATCCAAGTAACGGCATTCAATCCAATCCAATCCAACCCAATCAAATCCAATCGAGTCCAAGTTACGGCATCCAATTCAATCCAATCCAAGTAACGGCATCCAATCCAATACAATCCAATCCAAGGAACGGCATCCAATCCAATCCAATCCACTCCCATCCACGTAACGGCATCCAATCCAATCCAATCCAAGGAACGGCATCCAATCCAATCCAATCCACTCCAATCCAAGTAACGGCTTCCAATCCAACCCAATCCAAGTAACGGCATCCAATCCAATCCAATCCAATCCAATCCAATCTAATCCAATCCAAGTAACGGCATCCAATCCAATCCAATCCAATCCATTCCAATACAATCCAAGTAACCGCATCCAATCCAATCCAATCAAATCCAATCCAATCCAATCCAATCCAATCCAATCGAAGTAACTGCATCCAATCGAATCCAATCCAATCCAATCATATCAAAGTAACGGCATCCAATCCAATCCAATCCAATCCATTCCAAGTAACCCCATCCAATCCAATCCAATCCAATCAAATCCAATCCAATCCAATCCAAGTCACGTCATCCAATTAAATCCAATCGAATCCAATCCAATCCAAGTAACGGCATCTATTCCAATCCAATCCAATCCAAGTAACTGCATCCAATCCAATCCAATCCAATCCAATTCAAGAAACGGCATCCTTTCCAATCCAATCCAATCCAAGTAACGGCATCCAATCGAATCCAATCCAATCCAATCCAAGTAACCTCATCCAATCCAATCCAATCGATTCCAAGTAACTGCATCCAATCCAATCCAATCCAATCCAGTCCAATCCAATCCAATCCAAGTAACCGCAACCAATCCATTCCAATCCAATCCAATGCTAGTAACGGCATCCAATCCAATCAAATCCAATGCAAGTAACGGCATCCAATCCAATCCAATCCAATCAAATCCAATCCAATCCAAGTAACGGCATCCAATCCAATCCAATCCAATCCAATCCTATCCACTACAAGAAACGGGATCCAATCCAATCCAATCCAATTCAATCCAATCCAATCCAATCCAATCCAAGTAACGCCATCCAATCCAATCCAATCCAAGTAACGGCATCCAATCCAATCCAATCGAATCCAATCTAATCCAAGTAACCGCATGCAATCCAATCCAATCCAATCCATTCCAAGTAACGGCATCCAATCCAATCCAATCCAATCCAGTCCAATGCAATCCAATCCAGTCCAAGTAACCGCAACCAATCCATTCCAATTCAATCCAATCCTAGTAACGGCATCCAATCCAATCCAATCCAATCCAAGTAACGGCATCCAATCCAATCCAATCCAATCAAATCCAATCCAATCCAATCCAAGTAACGGCATCCAATCCAATCCAGTCCAAGTAACGCCATCCAATCCAATCCAAGTAACGGCATCCAATCCAATACAATCGAATCCAAACTAATCCAAGTAACGGCATCCAATCCAATCCAATCCAATCCAGTCCAATGCAATCCAATCCAGTCCAAGTAACCGCAACCAATCCATTCCAGTCCAATCCAATCGTGGAAACGGCATCCAATCCAATCCAATCCAATCCAAGTAACGGCATCCAATCCAATCCAATCCAATCCAAGTAAAGGCATCCAATACAATCCAATCCAATCCAATCCATGTAACGGCATCCAATCCAATCCAATCTAATCCAATCCAATCCAATCCAATCCAATCCAATCCAAGTAAAGGCATTCAATCCAATCCAATCCAATCCAATCAAATCCAATTCAGTCCAAGTTACGGCATCCAATCCAATCCAATCCAAGGAACGGCATCCAATCCAATCAAATCCACTCCAATCCAATTAACGGCATCCAGTCCAATCCAATCCAAGTAACGGCATCCAATCCAATCCAATCCAATCCAATTTACGGCAGCCATTCCAATCCAATCCAATCCAATCCAATCCAATCCAATCCAATCCAAGTAAAGGCATCCAATCCAATCCAATCCAAGTAACGGCATCCAATCCAATCCAATCCAATCAAATCTAATCCAATCCAAGTAACGGCATCCAATCCAATCCAATCCAATCCAATCCAAGTAAAGGCATCCAATCCAATCCAATCCAATCCAATCCATGTAACGGCATCCAATCCAATCCAATCTAATCCAATCCAATCCAATCCAATCCAAGTAAAGGCATTCAATCCAATCCAATCCAATCCAATCAAATCCAATCCAGTCCAAATTACGGCATCCAATCCAATCCAATCCAAGGAACGGCATCCAATCCAATCAAATCCACTCCAATCCAATTAACGGCATCCAGTCCAATCCAATCCAAGTAACGGCATCCAATCCAATCCAATCCAATCCAATTTACGGCAGCCATTCCAATCCAATCCAATCCAATCCAATCCAATCCAATCCAATCCAATCCAATCCAAGTAAAGGCATCCAATCCAATCCAATCCAAGTAACGGCATCCAATCCAATCCAATCCCATCCCATCCAATCCAATCCAATCCAAGTAACGGCATCCAATCCAATCCAATCCAATCCCATCCAATCCAATCCAATCCAAGTAACCGCATTCAATTCAATTCCAATCCAATCCAATTCAATTCAAGTAACGGCATCCAATCAAATCCAATCCAATCCAAGTAACGGCATCCAATCCAATCCAATCCAATCCAAGGAACGGCATCCAATCCAATCCAGTCCAATCCAAGTAACGGCATCCAATCCAATCCAATCCAAGTAACGGCATCCAATCCAATCCAATCCAATCCAATCCAATCTAATCCAATCCAAGTAACGTCATCCAATCCAATCCAATCCATTCCAATACAATCCAAGTAACCGCGTCCAATCCAATCCAATCCAATCCAATCGAAGTAACTGCATCCAATCGAATGCAATCCAATCCAATCAAATCAAAGTAACGGCATCCAATCCAATCCAATCCATTCCAATCCAAGTAACCCCATCCAATCCAATCCAATCCAATCAAATCCTATCCAATCCAATGCAATCCAAGTCACGTCATCCAATCCAATCCAATCGAATCCAATCCAAGTAACGGCATCTCTTCCAATCCAATCCAATCCAATCCAATTCAAGTAACGGCATCCAATCCAATCCAATACAATCCAATACAATCCAATCCTATCCAATCCAAGTAAAGGCATCCAATCCAGTGCAATCCAAGTAACGGCATCCAATCCAATCCAATCCAATCCAGTCCAATCCAATCCAATCCAAGTAACCGCAACCAATCCATTCCAATCCAATCCAATGCTAGTAACGGCATCCAATCCAATCCAATCCAATACAAGTAACGGCATCCAATCCAATCCAATCAAATCCAATCCAATCCAAGTAACGGCATCCAATCCAATCCAATCCAATCCAAGTAACCGCATTCAATCCAATCCAATCGAATCCAATCCAATCCAAGGAACGGCATCCAATCCAATACAATCCAATCCTATCCAATACAAGTAACGGGATCCAATCCAATCCAATCCAATCCAATCCAACTATCCGCATCCAATCCATTCCAATACAATCTATCGAGGTAACGGCATCCAATCCAATCCAAGACAAGGAACGGCCTCCAATCCAATCCAATCCAATCCAATCAAATCAAATCCAATCCAATCTAAGTAACGGCATCCAATCCAATCCAATCCAATCCAATCCAATCCAATCTATGTAACTGCATCCAATCCAATCCAATCTAATCCAATCAAAGTAACGGCATCCAATCCAATCCAATCCAAGTAACCGCATCCAATCCAATCCAATCCAATCCAATCCAATCCAAGTAACGGCATCCAATCCAATCCAATCGAATCCAATCCAATCCAAGTACCGGCATCCAATCCAATCCAATCCAATCGAATCCAAGTAACGGCATCCACTACAATCCAGTCCAATTCAAGTAACGGCATCCAATCCAATCCAATCCAATTCAATTAACGGCATCCAATCGAATCCAATTCAATCCAATCCAAGTAACGGCATCCAACCCAATCCAATCCAATCCAATCCAAGTAACGGCATCCAATACAATCCAATCCAATCCAATCCAATACAATCCAATCCAAGTTACTGCATCCAATCCAATCCAATCCAATCCAATCCAAGTAACGGCATCCAATCCAATCCAATCCAATCCAATCCAATCCAATCCAATCCAATCCAATCCAAGTTACGGCATCCAGCCCAATCCAATCCAATCCAATCCAAGTAACGGCATCCAATCCAATCCAATCCAATCCAATCCAATCCCAGTTACTGCATCCAATCCAATCCAATCCAATCCAAGGAACGGCATCCAATCCAATCCAAACCAATCCAATCCAAGTTACGGCATCCAATCCAATCCAATCCAATCCATTCCACGAAACGGCATCCAATCCAATCCAATCGAATCCAATGCAATCCAAGTAACCGCATCCAATCCAATCCAATCCATTCCAAGTAACGGCATCCACTCCAATCCAATCAAGTCCAATCCAAACCAATCCAAGTCACCGCAACCAATCCATTCCAATCCAATCCAATCCCAGTAACGGCATCCAATCCAATCCAATCCAATCCAAGGAACGGCATCCAATCCAATCCAATCAAATCCAATCCAATCCAAGTAACGGCATTCAATCCAATCCAATCCATTCCAGTACAATCCAAGTAACCGCATCCAATCCAATCCAATCAAATACAATCCAATCCAATCGAAGTAACTGCATCCAATCGAATCCAATCCAATCCAATCAAATCAAAGTAACGGCATCCAATCCAATCCAATCCATTCCAAGTAACGGCATCCAATCCAATCCAATCCAATCCAGTCCAATCCAATCCAATCCAAGTAACCGCAACCAATCCATTCCAATCCAATCCAATGCTAGTAACGGCATCCAATCCAATCCAATCCAATACAAGTAACGGCATCCAATCCAATCCAATCAAATCCAATCCAATCCAAGTAACGGCATCCAATCCAATCCAATCCAATCCAATACAATCCAATCCTATCCAATACAAGTAACGGGATCCAATCCAATCCAATCGAATCCAATCTAATCCAAGTAACCGCATACAATCCAATCCAATCCAATCCAATCCATTCCAAGTAACGGCATCCAATCCAATCCAATACAATCCAATCCACTCCAGTCCAATGCAATCCAATCCAGTCCAAGTAACCGCAACCAATCCATTCCAATCCAATCCAATCCTAGTAACGGCATCCAATCCAATCCAATACAATCCAAGTAACGGCATCCAATCCAATCCAATCCAATCAAATCCAATCCAATCCAAGTAACGGCATCCAATCCAATCCAATCCAAGTAACGCCATCCAATCCAATCCAAGTAACGGCATCCAATCCAATACAATCGAATCCAATCTAATCCAAGTAAACGCATGCAATCCAATCCAATCCAATCCATTCCAAGTAACGGCATCCAATCCAATCCAATCCAAACCAATGCAATCCAATCCAGTCCAAGTAACCGCAACCAATCCATTCCAGTCCAATCCAATCCTAGTAACGGCATCCAATCCAATCCAATCCAATCCAAGTAACGGCATCCAATCCAATCCAATCCAATCCAAGGAAAGGCATCCAATCCAATCCAATCCAATGCAATCCATGTAACGGCATCCAATCCAATCCAATCTAATCCAATCCAATCCAATCCAATCAAATCCAAGTAAAGGCATTCAATCCAATCCAATCCAATCCAATCAAATCCAATCCAGTCCAAGTTACGGCATCCAATTCAATCCAATCCAAGTAACGGCATCCAATCCAATCCAATCTAATCCAATACAATCCAATGCAATCCAATCCAAGTAAAGGCATTCAATCCAATCCAATCCAATCCAATCAAATCCAATCCAGTCCAAGTTACGGCATCCAATTCAATCCAATCCAAGTAACGGCATCCAATACAATCCAATCCAATCCAAGGAACGGCATCCAATCCAATCAAATCCACTCCAATCCAATTAACGGCATCCAATCGAATCCAATCCAAGTAACGGCATCCAATCCAATCCAATCCAATTAACGGCAGCCATTCCAATCCAATCCAATCCAATCCAATCCCATCCAATCCAAGTAAAGGCATCCAATACAATCCAATCCAAGTAACGGCATCCAATCCAATCCAATACCATCCCATCCAATCCAATCCAATCCAAGTAACGGCATCCAATCCAATCCAATCCAATCCCATCCAATCCAATCCAATCCAATCCAAGTAACCGCATTCAATCCAATCCAATCCAATTCAAGTAACGGCATCCAATCCAATCCAATCCAATCCAATCCAATCTAATCCAATCCAAGGAACGGCATCCAATCCAATCCAATCCATTCCAATACAATCCAAGTAACCGCGTCCAATCCAATCTAATCCAATCCAATCCAATCCAATCCAATCCAATCGAAGTAACTGCATCCAATCGAATCCAATCCAATCCAATCAAATCAAAGTAACGGCATCCAATCCAATCCAATCCTAGTAACGGCATCCAATCCAATCCAATCCAATCCAAGTAACGGCATCCAATCCAATTCAATCCAATCAAATCCAATACAATCCAAGTAACGGCATCCAATCCAATCCAATCCAATCCAATCCAATCCAATCCAATCCAATCCAATCCTATCCAATCCATGTAACGGCATCCAATCCCATCCAATCCAATCCAATCCAAGTAACGGCATCCAATCCAATCCAATCCAATCAAATCCAATCCAATCCAATCCAATCCAATCCAATCCAATCAAGTAAAGGCATCCAATCCAATCCAATCCAATCCATGTAACGGCATCCAATCCAATCCAATCTAATCCAATCCAATCCAATCCAATCCAAGTAACGGCATTCAATCCAATCCAATCCAACCCAATCAAATCCAATCGAGTCCAAGTTACGGCATCCAATTCAATCCAATCCAAGTAACGGCATCCAATCCAATACAATCCAATCCAAGGAACGGCATCCAATCCAATCCAATCCACTCCCATCCACGTAACGGCATCCAATCCAATCCAATCCAAGGAACGGCATCCAATCCAATCCAATCCACTCCAATCCAAGTAACGGCTTCCAATCCAACCCAATCCAAGTAACGGCATCCAATCCAATCCAATCCAATCCAATCCAATCTAATCCAATCCAAGTAACGGCATCCAATCCAATCCAATCCAATCCATTCCAATACAATCCAAGTAACCGCATCCAATCCAATCCAATCAAATCCAATCCAATCCAATCCAATCCAATCCAATCGAAGTAACTGCATCCAATCGAATCCAATCCAATCCAATCATATCAAAGTAACGGCATCCAATCCAATCCAATCCAATCCATTCCAAGTAACCCCATCCAATCCAATCCAATCCAATCAAATCCAATCCAATCCAATCCAAGTCACGTCATCCAATTAAATCCAATCGAATCCAATCCAATCCAAGTAACGGCATCTATTCCAATCCAATCCAATCCAAGTAACTGCATCCAATCCAATCCAATCCAATCCAATTCAAGAAACGGCATCCTTTCCAATCCAATCCAATCCAAGTAACGGCATCCAATCGAATCCAATCCAATCCAATCCAAGTAACCTCATCCAATCCAATCCAATCGATTCCAAGTAACTGCATCCAATCCAATCCAATCCAATCCAGTCCAATCCAATCCAATCCAAGTAACCGCAACCAATCCATTCCAATCCAATCCAATGCTAGTAACGGCATCCAATCCAATCAAATCCAATGCAAGTAACGGCATCCAATCCAATCCAATCCAATCAAATCCAATCCAACCCAAGTAACGGCATCCAATCCAATCCAATCCAATCCAATCCTATCCACTACAAGAAACGGGATCCAATCCAATCCAATCCAATTCAATCCAATCCAATCCAATCCAATCCAAGTAACGCCATCCAATCCAATCCAATCCAAGTAACGGCATCCAATCCAATCCAATCGAATCCAATCTAATCCAAGTAACCGCATGCAATCCAATCCAATCCAATCCATTCCAAGTAACGGCATCCAATCCAATCCAATCCAATCCAGTCCAATGCAATCCAATCCAGTCCAAGTAACCGCAACCAATCCATTCCAATTCAATCCAATCCTAGTAACGGCATCCAATCCAATCCAATCCAATCCAAGTAACGGCATCCAATCCAATCCAATCCAATCAAATCCAATCCAATCCAATCCAAGTAACGGCATCCAATCCAATCCAGTCCAAGTAACGCCATCCAATCCAATCCAAGTAACGGCATCCAATCCAATACAATCGAATCCAAACTAATCCAAGTAACGGCATCCAATCCAATCCAATCCAATCCAGTCCAATGCAATCCAATCCAGTCCAAGTAACCGCAACCAATCCATTCCAGTCCAATCCAATCGTGGAAACGGCATCCAATCCAATCCAATCCAATCCAAGTAACGGCATCCAATCCAATCCAATCCAATCCAAGTAAAGGCATCCAATCCAATCCAATCCAATCCAATCCATGTAACGGCATCCAATCCAATCCAATCTAATCCAATCCAATCCAATCCAATCCAATCCAATCCAATCCAATCCAAGTAAAGGCATTCAATCCAATCCAATCCAATCCAATCAAATCCAATTCAGTCCAAGTTACGGCATCCAATCCAATCCAATCCAAGGAACGGCATCCAATCCAATCAAATCCACTCCAATCCAATTAACGGCATCCAGTCCAATCCAATCCAAGTAACGGCATCCAATCCAATCCAATCCAATCCAATTTACGGCAGCCATTCCAATCCAATCCAATCCAATCCAATCCAATCCAATCCAATCCAAGTAAAGGCATCCAATCCAATCCAATCCAAGTAACGGCATCCAATCCAATCCAATCCAATCAAATCTAATCCAATCCAAGTAACGGCATCCAATCCAATCCAATCCAATCCAATCCAAGTAAAGGCATCCAATCCAATCCAATCCAATCCAATCCATGTAACGGCATCCAATCCAATCCAATCTAATCCAATCCAATCCAATCCAATCCAAGTAAAGGCATTCAATCCAATCCAATCCAATCCAATCAAATCCAATCCAGTCCAAATTACGGCATCCAATCCAATCCAATCCAAGGAACGGCATCCAATCCAATCAAATCCACTCCAATCCAATTAACGGCATCCAGTCCAATCCAATCCAAGTAACGGCATCCAATCCAATCCAATCCAATCCAATTTACGGCAGCCATTCCAATCCAATCCAATCCAATCCAATCCAATCCAATCCAATCCAATCCAAGTAAAGGCATCCAATCCAATCCAATCCAAGTAACGGCATCCAATCCAATCCAATCCCATCCCATCCAATCCAATCCAATCCAAGTAACGGCATCCAATCCAATCCAATCCAATCCCATCCAATCCAATCCAATCCAAGTAACCGCATTCAATTCAATTCCAATCCAATCCAATTCAATTCAAGTAACGGCATCCAATCAAATCCAATCCAATCCAAGTAACGGCATCCAATCCAATCCAATCCAAGGAACGGCATCCAATCCAATCCAGTCCAATCCAAGTAACGGCATCCAATCCAATCCAATCCAAGTAACGGCATCCAATCCAATCCAATCCAATCCAATCCAATCTAATCCAATCCAAGTAACGTCATCCAATCCAATCCAATCCATTCCAATACAATCCAAGTAACCGCGTCCAATCCAATCCAATCCAATCCAATCGAAGTAACTGCATCCAATCGAATGCAATCCAATCCAATCAAATCAAAGTAACGGCATCCAATCCAATCCAATCCATTCCAATCCAAGTAACCCCATCCAATCCAA
The DNA here is from genome assembly GCF_964213995.1 of Mustelus asterias. Taxonomy (NCBI): domain Eukaryota; kingdom Metazoa; phylum Chordata; class Chondrichthyes; order Carcharhiniformes; family Triakidae; genus Mustelus; species Mustelus asterias. The sequence goes on along the minus strand of NC_135821.1, from coordinate 23,990,993 downwards.
TCCAATCCAATCAAATCCTATCCAATCCAATGCAATCCAAGTCACGTCATCCAATCCAATCCAATCGAATCCAATCCAAGTAACGGCATCTCTTCCAATCCAATCCAATCCAATCCAATTCAAGTAACGGCATCCAATCCAATCCAATACAATCCAATACAATCCAATCCTATCCAATCCAAGTAAAGGCATCCAATCCAGTGCAATCCAAGTAACGGCATCCAATCCAATCCAATCCAATCCAGTCCAATCCAATCCAATCCAAGTAACCGCAACCAATCCATTCCAATCCAATCCAATGCTAGTAACGGCATCCAATCCAATCCAATCCAATACAAGTAACGGCATCCAATCCAATCCAATCAAATCCAATCCAATCCAAGTAACGGCATCCAATCCAATCCAATCCAATCCAAGTAACCGCATTCAATCCAATCCAATCGAATCCAATCCAATCCAAGGAACGGCATCCAATCCAATACAATCCAATCCTATCCAATACAAGTAACGGGATCCAATCCAATCCAATCCAATCCAACCTAATCCAAGTAACCGCATGCAATCCAATCCAATCAAATCCATTCCAAGTAACGGCATCCAATCCAATCCAATCCAATCCAATCCAATCCAGTCCAATGCAATCCAATCCAGTCCAAGTAACCGCAACCAATCCATTCCAATCCAATCCAATCCTAGTAACGGCATCCAATCCAATCCAATCCAATCCAAGTAACGGCATCCAATCCAATCCAATCCAATCAAATCCAATCCAATCCAAGTAACGGCATCCAATCCAATCCAATCCAATCCAAGTAACGCCATCCAATCCAATCCAATTCAAGTAACGCCATCCAATCAAATCCAATCCAAGTAACGGCATCCAATCCAATCCAATCCAATCCATTCCAAGTAACGGCATCCAATCCAATCCAATCCAATCCAGTCCAATCCAATCCAATCCAGTCCAAGTAACAGCAACCAGTCCATTCCAATCCAATCCAATCCTAGTAACGGCATCCAATCCAATCCAATCCAATCCAAGTAACGGCATCCAATCCAATCCAATCCAATCAAATCCAATCCAATCCAATCCAATCCAATCCAAGTAAAGGCATCCAATCCAATCCAATCCAATCCATGTAACGGCATCCAATCCAATCCAATCTAATCCAATCCAATCCAATCCAATCCAATCCAAGTAAAGGCATTCAATCCAATCCAATCCAATCCAATCAAATCCAATCCAGTCCAAGTTACGGCATCCAATTCAATCCAATCCAAGTAACGGCATCCAATCCAATCCAATCCAATCCAATCCAAGGAACGGCATCCAATCCAATCAAATACACTCCAATCCAATTAACGGCATCCAATCCAATCCAATCCAAGTAACGGCATCCAATCCAATCCAATCCAATCCAATTAACGGCAGCCACTCCAATCCAATCCAATCCAATCCAATCCAAGTAAAGGCATCCAATCCAATCCAATCCAAGTAACGGCATCCAATCCAATCCAATCCCATCCCATCCAATCCAATCCAATCCAAGTAACGGCATCCAATCCAATCCAATCCCATCCAATCCAATCCAATCCAATCCAAGTAACCGCATTCAATCCAATCCAATCCAATCCAATTCAATTCAAGAAACGGCATCCAATCAAATCCAATCCAATCCAAGTAACGGCATCCAATCCAATCCAATCCAATCCAAGGAACGGCATCCAATACAATCCAATCCACTCCAGTCCAAGTAACGGCATCCAATCCAATCCAATCCAAGTAACGGCATCCAATCCAATCCAATCCAATCCAATCCAATCTAATCCAATCCAAGTAACGGCATCCAATCCAATCCAATCCATTCCAATACAATCCAAGTAAACGCGTCCAATCCAATCTAATCCAATCCAATGCAATCCAATCCAATCCAATCCAATCCAATCGAAGTAACTGCATCCATTCGAATGCAATCCGATCCAATCAAATCAAAGTAACGGCATCCAATCCAATCCATTCCAATCCAAGTAACCCCATCCAATCCAATCCAATCCAATCCAATCAAATCCAATCCAATCCAATGCAATCCAAGTCAAGTCATCCAATCCAATCCAATCGAATCCAATCCAAGTAACGGCATCTATTCCAATCCAATCCAATCCAAGTAACTGCATCCAATCCAATCCAATCCAATCCAATTCAAGTAACGGCATCCAATCCAATCCAATCCAATACAATCCAATCCTATCCAATCCAAGTAAAGGCATCCAATCCAATCCAAGTAACGTCATCCAATCCAATCCAATCCAATCCCATCCAATCCAATCCAATCCAATCCAATCAAATCCAATCCAATCCAATGCAATCCAAGTCAAGTCATCCAATCCAATCCAATCGAATCCAATCCAAGTAACGGCATCTATTCCAATCCAATCCAATCCAAGTAACTGCATCCAATCCAATCCAATCCAATCCAATCCAAGTAACTGCATTCAATCCAATCCAATCGAATCCAATTCAATCAAAGTAACGGCATCCAATCAAATCCAATCCAATCCAAGTAACGGCATCCAATTCAATCCAATCCAATCCAGGGAACGGCATCCAATCCAATCCAATCCACTCCAATCCAAGTAACGGCATCCAGTCCAATCCAATCTAAGTAACGGCATCCAATCCAATCCAATCCAATCCAATCTAATCCAATCCAAGTAACGGCATCCAATCCAATCCACTCCATTCCAATACAATCCAAGTAACCGCATCCAATCCAATCCAATCAAATACAATCCAATCCAATCCAATCCAATCCAATCCAATCGAAGTAACTGCATCCAATCGAATCCAATCCAATCCAATCAAATCAAAGTAACGGCATCCAATCCAATCCAATCCATTCCAAGTAACGGCATCCAATCCAATCCAATCCAATCGAGTCCAATCCAATCCAATCCAAGTAACCGCAACCAATCCAATCCAATCCAATCCAATCAAATCCAATCCAATCCAATACAATCCAATCCTATCCAATACAAGTAACGGGATCCAATCCAATCCAATCCAATCCAACCTAATCCAAGTAACCGCATGCAATCCAATCCAATCCAATCCAATCCAATCCAGTCCAATGCAATCCAATCCAGTCCAAGTAACCGCAACCAATCCATTCCAATCCAATCCAATCCTAGTAACGGCATCCAATCCAATCCAATCCAATCCAAGTAACGGCATCCAATCCAATCCAATCCAATCAAATCCAATCCAATCTAAGTAACGGCATCCAATCCAATCCAACCCAAGTAGCGCCATCCAATCCAATCCAATTCAAGTAACGGCATCCAATCCAATCCAATCGAATCCAATCTAATCCAAGTAAACGCATGCAATCCAATCCAATCCAATCCATTCCAAGTAACGGCATCCAATCCAATCCAATCCAGTCCAATGCAATCCAATCCAGTCCAAGTAACCGCAACCAATCCATTCCAATCCAATCCAATCCTAGTAACGGCATCCAATCCAATCCAATCCAATCCAAGTAACGGCATCCAATCCAATCCAATCAAATCCAATCCAATCCAAGTAACGGCATCCAATCCAATCCAATCCAATCCAATCCAATCCTATCCAATCCTATCCAATCCAAGTAACGGCATCCAATCCCATCCAATCCAATCCAATCCAAGTAACGGCATCCAATCCAATCCAATCCAATCCAATCAAATCCAATCCAATCCAATCCAATCCAATCCAAGTAAAGGCATCCAATCCAATCCAATCCAATCCATGTAACGGCATCCAATCCAATCCAATCTAATCCAATGCAATCCAATCCAATCCAAGTAACGGCATTCAATCCAATCCAATCCAACCCAATCAAATCCAATCCAGTCCAAGTTACGGCATCCCATTCAATCCAATCCAAGTAACGGCATCCAATCCAATACAATCCAATCCAAGGAACGGCATCCAATCCAATCCAATCCACTCCAATCCAAGTAACGGCATCCAATCCAATCCAATCCAAGGAACGGCATCCAATCCAATCCAATCCACTCCACTCCAATCCAAGTAACGGCTTCCAATCCAACCCAATCCAAGTAACGGCATCCAATCCAATCCAATCCAATCCAATCCAATCTAATCCAATCCAAGTAACGGCATCCAATCCAATCCAATCCATTCCAATACAATCCAAGTAACCGCATCCAA